>NC_081570.1:104119588-104395035 GCF_022355385.1 Mustela nigripes | reverse complement strand
ACTAAAAGTAGGTTCTGTACAGGAGTGGGTGGCTGGTGGTGGGGGGAATCTTTGAGATCTATAGGTGAATCGAACAAACCAGTTCTTGGCACATACTAGGCACCCAAATATATGAAAGTGCATAAAACCTCATGAAGTGTTTAATGTTATGGTACTTCAAGGTCAGCTGCTACTATCTCATACAGCTGATTTGCCTGTTGGGTAGTGATGTCAGGTATTTTTGTATGTAATGAGTCACTGGTAACTTTCCACATTGTAAAGACAGAAAGAAATGTGGGACATTTGCAAGCATATCACTGAAAGCTCTGAAATTTAGTTGACCTGGATAACTTAGGAGTTCTTAACTGGTGCTACTCTTGTTTAGAAAGGAAGATGTGGTCTTGTGGTTAGTGAGAGAAATGATAACCAGAGGACCCTATTCTAATTTTAACCAGGTGGCTGAACAGTACAATCTGGGGCAGAGCACACATTGTACTCACTTGCAATTGCTTGATTTCCTACTCCTTGCCTAACAAATGTCCTGGATACTTGTAAGCAGTGATTTAACTGCTGATCCAGGATCTTATCATACCCAATCTACCCTATTAGTTCTCTCAGTTAAAACCCACAGTCTACTAAGCTTTTAATTCTTTTAAAAAAACCAGTCATGTGTTTCCTGTTCTAGGTCTCTTTTGTATTCAAGACTTTCACTCCCTTCTTCACATGGATGGTCTGAGAGAGGAGATGGATTAGAAGTATTTAAAGATGGTGAGGAGTTGGGCCTAACAGGAGTGTCAGCTAATGATTACAACAAAAAAATAGTAAAATGAGTACAACAAATTACTCTGTGTACTTCAGATGGTGATAAAAATATTGCTCTGTTGCACTTTCTCTGATGTGTTCAAGGAGCTCTGAAGACCATCTTATTGAGGAGGAAAGGGCCCGATGAACCTATTATGCAGGAGTTACAGGGCAAGTCACAGGAAACTAGCATTTTTGTTACTTATTTTGGGATCTTTGCGTGGCATTCTGTACACTTTTGGTTTTTGTGTATTTGTGCATTTGTTTACTCCATAGCTAAGCTCCATCTTTCTTTACATGTTTTGCGGTTGGGGTAGTATAGAAATTTTCCCAACCACAATCAGATGTATCCGCCAGGCTTATGGAACATGGGTGACACCTTGTGAATGAAGCTAGCACTTTTCGTAAAGTATAACTACTCATACTTACAATTAATGTTTTCTTCCACCTTTATTTTCAAAAGGCTCATTTTTCTCCATTTCTCTACTATCAAAGTCAAGAACTGCCCAATGGTTCCATCAAGGAGGCTCCAGCTCCGATGCCGGCTCCCACTCCTCCAGAAGTGTCAAGTCCAGATACTACAGAGGAAGCAAGAGATCATAAGCCTAAACTTTGCTGGCTGGTTAAAGGGGAAAATGGCTGTGGCTTTCACTTAAATGCCATTCAGGGTCAGCCAGGCTCCTTCATCAAAGAGGTATGGTCCTCTAGTTCTAGCAGCCCAATGAGCACAGCCACTGATGGCGTAGTAAAAAGCTTACATGAAGGCATACACTGAGGGTTTAAACAAATGCTGTCATGGTCCTCACCCTTTAAGACAGCGACTAGTACAGCCTAAGCTCACCCCTATTCTTTTTTTTTTTTTTTTTTTTAAAGATTTTATTTATTTATTTGACACAGAGAGATTACAAGTAGGCAGAGAGAGAGAGAGAGGAGGAAGCAGGCTCCCTGCTGAGCAGAGAGCCCGATGCGGGACTCGATCCCAGGACCCTGAGATCATGACCTGAGCTGAAGGCAGCGGCTTAACCCACTGAGCCACCCAGGCGCCCGACCCCTATTCTTTCTTTCTTTTTTTTTTTTTAAAGATTTTATTTATTTGACAGAGAAAATTCACAAGTAGACGGAAAGGCAGGCAGAGAGAGAGAGGGAAGGAGGCTCCCCGCTGAACAGAGAGCCCGATGCGGGACTCGATCCCAGGACCCCGAGATCATGACCCGAGCTGAAGGCAGCGGCCTAACCCACCGAGCCACCCAGGCGCCCCCTCTTTTCTTTTTTTTAAACACCTACTTGTCTTTAGATGCTTTCAAATCAAATAGAGTGATTCGGCGTGACTGTAGTTGACAGTCACTGTCAGCTCTGAGTGGGAGTGATACTTGGTAACTTACACATTTGGCATAATGTCCCTAGCCTGTAGGGACTGACCATGAGAAGACCATCCTTATGGCTCCTAAGTTGGGAATGCAGAAAGGGAACCTATGAAGAGGAATTAGTGCCTTCAACTCAGATCTATAGTATGACATTCAATCACTGTAATGCTACACATTTTTTTTTCTGATGCTTTTAATGATTTTTTAAAAAAATTGAAGTATAGTTGACATACAATGTTATATCAGGTGTACAACATAGTGTTTTAATAATTATATATATTACAAAGGCTCATCATTGGTTAAGTGTAGTTACCACTGTGTCATACAGTTATTAAATATTGTTGACTATATTCCTTAAGCTGTACTTTTAATTCCTGTGACTTATTTATTTTATAACTGGAAGTTTGTACTTCTTAATCCCCTTTGCCTATTTTGCCCATATCCCCCATCTATCTCTGCTTTGGCAACCCGTCAGTTTTTTTCCCTGGATTTGAGTCTATTTCTGTTTGTTTTGTTTCTTGGATTCTGCATATATGTGCAATCATAAGGCACATGTCTTTTTCAGTCTGACTTATTTCTAAGCATAATATTATTTAGCATAATATTAGCATAATATTATCTAAGCCCATCCGTATAGTTGTGAATGGCAGGATTTCGTTGTTGTTTTTTTTTTTTTTTTTTAATGGTTGAGTAATACTCTATTGGGACACATGCACACGCCACATCTTCTTTATCCATTCATCCATTAGTGGGCACTTAGGTGGTTTCCATACCTTGGCTAGTAGAAATAATGCTACTATAAACATAGGAGTGCACAGATCTTTTCAAATTGGTGTTTTTGTTTTCTTTGGGAAGATACCAAAGTGGGATCAAAGGGTCTTATGGTATTTCTAATTTTAATTTTTCGAGGAATCTCCATACTGTTTTCCATGGGGGCTGCACTGATTTACAATCCCCACCCGCAGCAACACTGGGGTTCATTCCCTTTTCTCCACATCCTCACCAATACTTGTCATTTCTCATCTTTTTGGTACTAGCCTTTCTGACAGGTGTGAGGTGATACCTCATTGTGGTTTTGATTTGCATTTCCTAATTAATAATGTTGAGCATTTTTCCTGTTTCCTGTGTCTCTTGGCCATGTGTGTGTCTTCTTTGGGAAAATGCATATCCAGGTCTTCTGTCCATTTAATTGGATTATTTGTTGTTATTTGTTGTTGTAGGAGTTTTTATATATTTTGGACTTCAACCCCTCATCAGATATATCATTTGCAAGTATCTTCTCCATTCAGTGGGTTGCCCTTTCATTTTGTTGATGCTTTCCCTCTGCTGTGTAAAAGCATTTTAGTTCGGTATAGTCTGAATAGTTTCTTTGTGCTTTTCTTTCCCTTGTCTGAGGAGACAGATCTAGAAAAATGTTGCTAAAGCTGATGCCAGAGTTAATTATTGCCTGTGTTTTCTTCTAGGAGTTTTAGGTCTCATATTTTTAGTTTTAGTTTTCAGGTTCCATATTTATAGGTCTTAATCCATTTTGAGTTTTTGTATGTGGTATGAGAAAGTGGTCCTGTTTCATTCTTTTGCATGTACCTTTCCTATTTTCCCAGCACCATTTATTGAAGACAGTCTTTTCTGTACCGTATATTCTTGCCTCCTTTGTTGTAGATTAATTGATCATATAAGCATGGGTTTATTTCTGGGCTCTCTACTCTGTCCCATTGATCTATGTGTCTACTTTTGTGCCAGTACTACACAGTTTTGATAACTGTAGATTTGTGGCACACCTTGAAATCTGGAATTATGAGACCATAGCTTTTTTTTTTTTCTTCTTAAGAGTGCTTTGCCTATGCAGGATCTTTGTGGTTCCATACAAATTTTAGGATCTTTCCTAGTTCTGTGAAAACCACTATTGGAATTTTGATAGGCATTGCATGGAAGCTGTAGGTTGTCTTAGGTTGTCTGGACATTTTGACACTATTAATTCTCCTAATCTGTGATCATGGAATATCTTTCCATTTATGTGTGTCATCTTCAGTTTCTTTCTTTAATATTAGTCTCACAGTTTTCAGAGTATAGGCCTTTCAGATCTCCTTCTTAGCCTTCACTGAGTTTATTCCTAGGTGTTTTATTCTCTTTGATGCAATTGTAAATGGGATTTTCTTCCTTACTCTATATGTTATGCTAAGCTCAACCACAGCATAGCTACCATCTGTCACCATACAACATTATAGCTGTACCTTTTACTTCATGATTTATTCATTTTTCCACCATTTTTGTATGTGAGAAAGTGGTCATTCTCTTAGGTAGCTGTCCAGTTTTCATATGAACTTTTATTGAAGGGACTCTCTGTTCTCCATTATATATTCTTCCCTCCTTTGTTGATTCATTCACCATATAAGTGTGGGATCATTTCTGGGTTTCCTATTCTGTTCTATTGATCGACATGTCTATTTTTTGTGCCAGTACTACTGTTTTGATTACTGTAGCTTTGTAGTGTATCTTGAAATCTGGGATTGTGATATACCAAATTTTCTTCACCCGTCTCAAGATTGCTTTGGCTGTTTTGCTTTCTTTTGTGGTTCCCCTATGAATTAGCATTATTTGTTCTAGTTCTGTGAAAAATGCTGTTGGTATTCTGATAAGGAACTGCACTGAATCTATAGATTGCTTTGGGTAGTTTGAACATTTTAACAATATTCTTCCTATCTATGAACATGAAATGTCTTTCCATTTGTTTTTGTCATTTTCAGTTTCTTTCATCAATTTCTTTTAAGTTTTCAGAGTACAGGCCTTATACCTTCTTGGTTAAGTTTATTCCTAGGTATTTTACTCTTTTTTGGTGCAATTGTAAATAGAATTGTTTCCTAAATTTCTTTTTCTGCTACTTTATTAGTGTATAGTAACACAACTGATTTCTGTGTATTCATTTTATATCTTGTATCTTTACTGAATTCATTTATTTTAATTTTTTGGTGGAGTCTGTAGGGTTTTCTATGTATAGTATGTTATCTGCAAATAATAATAATTTTGGATTTGGATGCCTTTATAGTCTGATTCTTACAGCTAGGTCTTACAGTGTTATGCTGGGTAAAAGTGCCAAGAGGGAACGTTGTCCAATTTATTGGCTTCTAAATTTTCGTAATAGTTTCTTATAATCCTTTTTATTTCTATGGTGTTGGTTGTGACTTCTTTCGTTTCTCCTTTTGAGTTCTTTTTTTTCTTGATGAATCTGCCTAAAGGTATACAGTTTTGTTTATAGTTCAGAGAACCAGCTCTTGATTTCATTGACCTTTTATGTATGTGTATGTATATATATATATATATATATATATATATATATATATATATATATATTATATATGTATAGTCTCTATTTCCACTCAGATCTTTTTCTTTCTTTGACTAACTTTGGACTTTGTTCTTTTTCTAGCTCTTTTGGACATAAGGTTAAAGTGAAATGTTCTTGTTTCTTGAGGTAGGGCAGCATTTCCATAAGCTTCTTAGAACTGCTTTTACTGAATCCCAAAGACTGAATTGTGTTTTGTCTCCATGTATATTTTTTTAATTTTTAAAAAAGATTTTATTTATTAACTTGACTGAGAGAGATCACAAGTAGGCAGAGAGGCAGGCAGGAGAGGGGGAGCAGGCTCCCCACTGAGCAGAGAGCCCGATGCGGAGCTTGATCCCAGGACCCTGAGACCATGACCTGAGCCGAAGGCAGAGGCTTAACTCATTGAGCCACCCAGATGCCCCATCTCTATGTATTCTTTTATTTTCTCCTTGATTTCTTGGTTGACCCATTGTTTAGTAGTACGTTATTTGTGTTCTTTTTAGATTTTTTCTTGTGATACCTAGTTTCATACTGTTGTGGTTGGAAAAGATGCAGGATATGATTTCAGTCTTAAATTTATTAAGACTTACTTTGTGGCCTAACATGAGATCCTAGGGAATGTTCAATGTGTACTTGAAAACAACGTGTATTTAGCTATTTATTTTTATTTTGTATTTAGCTATTTTGGATAGAATGTTCTGTATATACTTGTGAAGTCTATCTGGGCTAATGTGTGGTTCAGAGTCACCATTTCCTTTTTAATTTCTGTCTGGATGACATATTCATTGATGTAGGTGAAGGGTTAAAGTCACCTATGATTATGGTATTACTGTCAGTTTCTTGCTTTATGTCTATTAATAATTGCTTTATGTATTCTGGTACTCCTGTGTTGGGTGCATAGATATTTACGATTGTTATGTTGGACTGTTCCGTTTATCATTAGATAGTATCTTTGTCTCTAGTTACTGTCTTTGTTTTAAAGTCTATTTTATCTAATGCAAGCATTGCTACCTTGGCTTTATTTTTGGCTTCGATTTGCATGGTGTGTTTTCTAGTCTGTCACTTTTAGCCCGTGTCTTTAAGGCCTGAAGTGTGTCTCTTATAGGCAGCCTATAAAGCAGTCTTGTGTATTAAGTTGATGGTTAGTTAATTTCAAACTTTTTTTTTTTTTTTGAGAGTGAGCAAGTGAGAGCACACAAACAAGCACAGGGGAAAGAGGGGCAGAGGGAGAGACAGAATCCTAAGCAGGATCCATGCCCTGTGTGGAACCTGATGCAGGGGGATTGATCTCACAGCCAAGATCGTAACCCAAGCCAAAATCAAGAATCAGATGCTTAACCAACTGAGACATCCAGGTTTCCCGAATTCAAATACATTCTAAAAGCCATACATTTTTATTCCTTTCCCTCCACATTTAGTGCATGTCTTATTTTACATCTTTTTATTTTGCAAATCTTATTTTTTAAAAGATATAATTGGTTTTACTACTTTTGTGTGTTTCAACCTTCATACTAGGTTTCTACTACCTTACTATATTTTTGTTTTTATTGGTGAAATTTTTTCCTTTCATAATTTTCTTCTAGTTATGGCCTTTCTTTTCTGCTTGGAGAGGCCCTACATTTCTTGTAAGGCTGATTTAGGGGTTTTGACTTCTTTAACTTTGGTCTGGGGAAACTCTTGCCTTCGATTCTGAAAATAATCTTGCTGGGTAGAACATTCTTGCATGTAGGTTTTTTCCTTTCAGCCCTTTGCAGGCTAGAGGGGGAGTGGGATTATATATATAATCCCAAAGTTTCTACTGAAAAAGCAGTTGACAGCCTTTATGAGATTTCCCTTGTATGTAGCTAGTTGCATTTCTCTTGCTGCTTTTTGGATTCTCTATCTTTTAATATCTTTGACATTTAAATTAGGGTTCATCTTGCTTGGGATTTTCCTGGATGTCTGTCTCCTTCCCCAGGTTAGAGAAGTTTTTAGTTATTTCTTCAAATAAGCTTTCTGTCCCTTTCCCTCTTCTCCTTCTAGGGTCCTTATGACATGAATGTTACTATGCTTGATGTTGTCCCAGAGATTCCTTAATCTAATCTCAATTAATTTTTTTTTCTTTTTGTTGTTCAGCTTGGGTGTTTAACTGTTTTTCCAGATCACTGATCTGTTCTGTATCATCTGCTGATTCCCTGTAGTGGTTTTAAAATTTCAGTTACTATAAAAACCAATCAGAGATAAAGAATATATTTTCTATTTCTTTAAGTTCTCACTGAATTCATTTACTCTTAAGTCTGGTGAGCATCTTTATGACCATTACTCTGAACTCTTTCTCAGGTTTGTTGCTTATCTCCGTTTTGTTCTGTTCTTAGGTTTTGTTTTATTTTTTCATTTGGAGCATATGCCTCTGTCTCATTTTGTCTCCCTTTTGGCTTGTTTCTATGAATTAGACAAACCTTTACCTCTCCCTGTCTTAAAGAAGTAATCTTGTGTAAAAATGTCCCCAGTGTAGACTGTGTGTACCTAGTGGCTTTGGGTGGAGCCAGCTCTGGTGGCATGGCTGAAGCAGGCATGGGCTGGGGTGATCTTGGGGTGCCTATGCCATGACTGATTTGGTGAGACAGCTGAGGGTGTCCTGGTGTGTGCTATAACGGGCCCACCTTGAGCTGGTGTGAGCTAGGGTCGAGGGTTTGCTGTGGTGGCAGAATGGCTAGAGCACCTGGACCCTGGGCCTGTCTTACACTGTCAAGGTGCAGAGGGAATGTAAATAGTGGTATTTGCTAGTACCTGTGACCCTGGAGAGCTACAGCAGTTTCCCTACCATTTGGAGGATGCTCCAGGGTTAGTAAAATGGTTCCCTTCATAGCCTAGTTGCTCTTTAAACTGCTATTTTTTTCCCCTGTGCCCCAGGTCTGGGGAATCTATGTGCAGATTCCTTCATGCTCTCCCTCCCTACTGCAGTCTGTAGTGTCAAGGGTGAGGGTTTCATCATTATTGTCTCCATCTCTCCTGCTGTCCTCTCTGTGATCTAGCCTATCTATATATATATATATATATATTTTTTTTTTTTTTTGGTGCTGAAGCCGCTCCATCAGCCCTCAGTTCTTCAGGAGGAATTGCTATTTATGTAGGTATAGATTTGGTGTCTGTAGGAGGAGGTGAGTTCAGAGTCTCCTTGTGCTGTCATTTTGGAGCCCTCTTCCCAATGGTACTCATTTGAGTATGGAAGTTGGAGCTTTCAGAATCAGAAAAGCATCATAGCACCTTTCTTCTATATCTCAGGGAGAAATAACATGGTTAAGAATACATTTTCAAGCTCTTCTCTCCTCTGAAGGGAAGCTAATCTAACATTCTTTTATCCATGTTTGGAAGTAGTAATTGAGAACCTCTTTTCACAGGTACAGAAGGGCGGCCCCGCTGAGCTGGCAGGGCTGGAGGATGAGGATATCATCATCGAAGTGAATGGAGTGAACGTGGTGGATGAACCCTATGAGAAAGTGGTAGAAAGAATCCAGAGCAGTGGGAAGAATGTCACATTCTTAGTCTGTGGAAAGAAGGCCTATGAATATTTCCAGGCTAAGAAAATCCCTATTGTTTCCTCCATGGCTGATCCACTGGATGCCCCCACTGATTCCAAAGAAGAAACACCGGCAGAACCAGAGCATGATTCACACATGGCAAAAGAACGAGTGAGTGATGGTAGAATTCCTTCAGTGATGTAAACTATCAGGGAATGATAAAGTCCTTAATGAGTACACTTCAGATCGAGGTTTACCACAGATTTCCTAGAATACTAGAAAATTACAAAGGCAACAAGTAAATAAAATTGTTTTGGTGGAGAGGAAGTGGTAGGAGGACAAGCTACTTTTTCACAGCATGGAGTTGACAGTAACTCCTCAGATAGATATCAATAAATAAAAGCTTAGCAAAATTATAAGGGAACCACCAGAAGAACCTGAATCAGACTCTGTATAAATTCTGGTTCTGCCACTTAACAGCCTTGCAAATGGATTTATTTGATCTTGCTTCACTTTCCCCACCTGTAAACCAAGGATGACTTGTAGGATTATTATTAGGATTATATTAACTAAGACTATTTTAAAAATTACTAATTTTTAATTTTTAAAATTTAAAATCGATTCGTTTCAGAGGCAGAGTTTGGTGATTCATCAGTTGTGTATAACACCCAGTGCTCATCACATTAAGTGCCTTCCCTAATGCCTGTCACCCAGTTACTCCACCCCCCTACCTACCTCCCCTCCGGCAGCCCTGTTTGTCTCCTATTAACTAAGCTTAACGTGCTTCAAACAGTACCCAGTTAATAATGGTAAGCATAAAATGCATGGTTTTTAAGATAATTGGTAGGTATTTGTGTTTTATTAGTAGGGAGGAATAAGCATTACTCTGTATTTGTATTAAAATCCTTGGTAAGTCTATTTTTGTCCATGTTCATAGAAATGTATGGCAAAGCCAAGACTCTAAAAATTTTATATCATTCTTCTTTCCATTAAATTCTATTCCATTTACATTAATTTTACGGATTGGTCATAAATTAAATACTATTTATTAATGAATTGAATACACACTTAGTTTAGGGTGCTATAATAAAATACCATAGACTGGTGGCTTACAAACAACACACATTTATTTTTCTGAAGGACAAATTTGATGTCTGGGGAAGGCCCTCTTCCCAGGTATAGGCAACCAATTTCCCGCTATGTCCTCACATAGGGGATAGGGGGCGGGTTCTTTACAAGGCATTAATCCCAATCACAAGGGGGCCACCCTCATGACCTAATCACCTCCCAAAGGTCTTACTGCTTAATATCATCACCTGACTTTAGAATTAGTATTTCAATATATGAATTTTGGGGAGATACATTCAGACCACAGCACACACCATAGCCACTGACCTTGCATTCTTGATTGCTCAACAAAGAAAGCATTCTATGTGTCTTTAAAAAATTTTATATTTCCATAGCAAGTCAATAATAGGCCTGTGCTAGCTTTATAGAAAAGATATACAGATATTAAGAAATGTTAGTGTCAAACAGCAAGCTGGAAACAAAGCCAAGTGTAAAATTCAGGTTACCTGGCTTCTAGTGAGTGACTCTACTCCCTGCCTTAAGTCATGCAACTGTTGCCATTCACGCTCTCCCACTTACAGATCTTTTGTTTTCTTTTGCACAGGCATACAGTACAGCCTCACATTCTTCTTCCAATTCTGAAGATACGGAGATGTGATGAGAGCAAATAAAGGCTTTGGCCGACAGCTGTTTCTGGGTATTTAGTAGGAATCCTTTCCCTAAGAATGAGCTGCCACCCATTTACTGTTTCTGTTAGAGAGAAACTCCTCTGGGAATCGGTTCATCATGTGGGACTGTCTTCTGTTGTCATTTGTCTTGGGGGTGACTACTGCAATAGATGGCTTATTTATGGTCAACTTAAGGCGGGGACCAGATTCTTTTCATGTGATCTCTTTCAAGCTTTCAGCTTCACTACATTTCTCTGTATGACAATTATCTCTTAATTTTATAGGCTCCCTGAGCACTAATGATGATTCATAAATCTGTATATGTGAGAGCTGCTACAAAGTTCTGAGCAGATAAGCCTATTAAGACTATGCTTTTGTAAGAATGCTGTGGCTGCTAAAATAGATAGGCCATTAAGAATGACTTTAGAGGGCACCTAGGTAGCTCAGTGGGTTAAGCCGCTGCCTTCGGCTCAGGTCATGATCTCGGGGTCCTGGGATCGAGTCCTGCATCGGGCTCTCTGCTCAGCAGGGAGCCTGCTTCCCTCTCTCTCTCTGCCTGCCTCTGTCTACTTGTGATCTCTCTCTGTCAAAATAAATAAATAAAATCTTTAAAAAAAAAAAAAAAGAATGCCTTTAGAGTATATTGGAATCTTCCATGTTAGCTGATAATGTCTTAATAATGCTTTTGTTTTTGGTAAACTTGCTTTTACGCTTTAACCTTCATTTTGTCTCCAGAAACCCAAAACATGATAAAATTCGGAGTAAGATCTTAAGAGACTTCCTGGTAATAAAACTAAGGATTTCTTTAAATTGCATTTCTCAATGTTCTATAAACTTTCCAGCATTTTCCTTTCACAGGTGGAGAAAGTAGGGGCTAGAATAGGAAAATTACTTATTCCATTTAAGAGTTATTCATTGTTTTACCCCACAGCATGAGGGAGAGATGGAAAGGGAAAAAAATGAGACATTGTCACCAAATTGAATGTACGGTAATTCACTCTCAAATAATACTAACTTAAAAGGAGATCAATAAAGATAATATACCTGAATGCTCTCTGTAGAATCTATTTCAGTAGCACATTGTCCCGTCTCCAGATAAGAACAGAGAACCCGTTGGTTATTTTAAGGGGACAGGGTCTGGCACGGGGATGCCAACCATGTTAGCTTGCACAAGCCCACTACACCAAGCTATCCTTGAGAAAATGAAGCTAAGGCCAAAGGGTTACAATCTGATTTTAATGATAGTCAATATCAAGGGAAAGCCACGTGAGTCTTGAACAGAAATTCTGGGAGCCTCCTCCCTGTGAGCCTTGAACAGTTATTCTGGGTGTTTGGCCCAGCCACCTGAGACTTCCCCTTATCCCAGAGTTCCAGTGTATTCCCTCCATCTAGTTTCTTGGCTTTCCCACCCCATTTCTCCCTGTGTTGCACCAGCTGACGCTCTCAGCTGAGTGCTAGCTTAAGTTTACTTCAGGCTCTCATGTTCTAGCCAATGCTACTCATGATCACAGTATCCACAGAGGAGGAAGACGTAAGCTGAAGGTAGAATATGCTACCTCAGCAGTTTGATTGTTTAAGAAAAGTTAGGCCCTGGTCCCATCCATTTTTTCTCTTATATCCAAATTCTGACACCACTGGCCTGTAGCAATCTGTAATAGGCATGAGTTCAAGGTGCCATATGCTTTTCTGGTGCCTGTTTGTGAGCCAAATAGAGGAACAGTATGCTGGAGAGAGCACTGACCAGGAAGATCACATCAAACCAACGGTGATAGAAGTTGAATTGCAGCTCTCCGAGGACTTCGGTGATTATGGTGCGGTATTCCAGAGGCATGCTCATTCGAATCAGTAGCACGGAGGAGACAAAGTACATCCCCTGTAAGTCAATCCGGAAGTCACTCTGAGTGCAGTGAAGGACCAAAGGGAATTGCTGAAATACTGAGAAGTATCAACACTTCCGGGACTTTACAGTTGTGAGGATAAAACTGGGTCATCAAACTTACCATTATCTGTGCTAATAGCAGGACAATGACGTTGGAGGACTTACTGCTAGAGATGGCATAAAAGAACTGTCAAGAAAGGGAGAAGAACTTAGGCAGTGCTGCTAGATTCTTGGGTCAAGAACGTTAAGTAGCAACAGTTAATGAGAAGTGCCTCTTCCCCATAGCAATCCTGGACAGAAAACTGATATGATTAATGCTGTTAAGAAGAGAGACAGATTGAGAGCGAAGGATCCAGCTACGATGTCCCCAGAGGGAGGGTTGGTGGTTTTAAGAATTACATTACCACACGGAAGGATTCCAACTGCTATCAAAATTTTCAGAAACTATGTGATACATATGACTGTCAGATCACTATAGAATATTCAAACGGATATCTAGGCCACCCCAAGCCCTTGTAATTACTAGCCTCCTGAGCTCTTTCCAAAATTGTGCTAGATACCTGGAGAGCCCTTCTCTTCTCTAACTTCTTCACTCCTTTCATTCAAACAACTCTTGGATCTTGGGCTTCCTTATACCTCTTCTCCAAGAGAAAATTTACCTTCTGCCTCCACAAAGCCTTTCTATGTTGATCAGAAAATAGTCAAACATTCTGTTTCTCCTACTTACATGTCCTCCTTATAAGTGGCTCTTAAAGTTACTCTAACATCAAACAACTATCTTGTTCATCCATTCCAAGTATCTCTGGAGCTCCTACCATGTGCCGATTTCTACTCCTAGATTCTGGTGCCACATCAGTGAACAAAACAGGCCGTGAACTCATTCTATGACCTTTGGTACATGTACTCTTCTGACTGCCGTATGATATAAGTCCATCACCATTGGTTTATTGAGCAGTTTCACTTAAAAAAAATTTTATTGTACGTCTTTTAAATATTTGTGACTGTTTAAGTTCTCCGAAGGCAGAAATCTTAATCAGGTAAAATTTTCTCATGATGCCACATGAAATGTCGCAAATAATACCTTAAACTCAGTGCTACAACTTACCTTGGTAAGAGTGATCAGTAAACCTCTGATAGATGTGACGATGATTATTCCAACCAGAATGAAGGAAATGTGCTGAGACCAGAACTTCACCTGCCACCATAAAAGAAAGGAAAAGTACGAGTGAAATCTCTGTTGAGAGACATGTGAAGGCTATTCTTCTGATGCATTCTGATCTCTTATGTGACTGAGAGGGAACTTCATTAGGCCCTGCCTGATTTAAAAAAAGGAAGAATGCAGTGGATATCTTCATAAGCAGACTTAATCAAAACTTAGGACAGCAGCAAGCAAGTGCAGTGGTGATGAAAATAACACCAGTCAAAGAAACACAGATGGAACTAATGGCACAGCTTCGATGTGTTAAGTAAAAAGCACTAAAACTGCACTAAAACACTTCGATGTGTTAAGTAAAAAGCATTAAAACTGCACAATTTTTTAACATCTGTGAATGTAGTCCCCTGATCACCCAAAACTTAAAGAAAAATTTCTTTTTATAATAGAAGAATATGTAAATAATCTCAGCTATTGGTCTAGGAAATAGTTGCCCTTCACTTGAATCACATGATATGACCTTTTTCTCCTCTTGGTTTGCTTCAAAGTAGGAAGGCAGCTTTGGGACCCTGTGCTTGATTCGGGTCTGAAATCTGAAAATTATCTGTGGGGGAACTGCTATTACTAATATCTAAAAGATGTTATTCAGAATTCTGAAGCGTGGCGTATACAGATGGATTACAGATGAAATAGACACCACAGCAACTAGCCTCAGAAAGTGCTGATGAGGAAGAACACTTCTAATAATTGAGCCTAGTAAAAATTGTAAAAGAGGAAAAGAGAACCATATGTGGCAATAGTGAAGCCTATTTTATGGTATAATTTATAAACTACTTGGAGGAAAGATACCATGCTCCCTCACATGAAAAAGTTTACACTATTGATCTAGCATCAAAAAATGGGTACTCTTGAGTTGTTCGTCAAGGACTGGAGCTCAGTTTGCTCTAGTTTACTCTCATTTTATCTAACTACTCGGAGCATATCTAGCTGAGGCGGATGGCTGGGGGGAGCGTGTGGTGTGTCACTAGATTCACAGCATAGCTACATGGCCCTCAGAGGAACTAAGAGGATTCTGGTCTTACTATCACATCAAAGTGCTAATCAGCTGGAATCACTGGCCATTTATACATATATACACACATAGATTTAGAAAATATATTCTATAAATAAAGACATTAAACTTAAATTGGGACAAGAGTGTGTTTAACGATAGTGGTATTATAAAACAGGTAGAAAGAGGATTAAAACTGCACAGGTTTCAGTTACCATCTTTAGCTCAAAGTCCACATTAATTAATTGGTAGTTTTTTTTTAATAGCAGACATAATTTCACTTCTAACATGAAACACTAATTGGTAGTTAATTTTCTACTAGAGGAATCAAAGGTGAGTTTTGGATTTGACGATGTCATGTATCACAGAGAGAAGTATCCAATATTTGGTGGGGAGAACCTGGGGAGGGGTAGTTGGCTACAGAAAAGCACAGGAAGACTACAGAAATAATCAGCATCTAAGATAATAATAAGTACCAGCCATCACTTATGGTTTTATGTCCTTCACAAATTTGCCATATGAGTATGTCAAAAAAATAGGGAAGAGTGGGAAGAACAAAGGCAGAAGAAGAAAGGAATTAGAACCCTAACAATTGTAATTTATAGCAGATAAAATTGAAATGTCTCAAACCAGGATCTTGGTACAACTCTTACATCGAACTGGATCCCCAGATAATTCACAGTGATCTCGATGCCTCTTGTGACAGGATCAGTTTTCCCAACTCGGTCAAAAACGATATTAATCGTTGCCTGCAAAGACATGGACCTTTATATTAGAGCATCTCAATAATCACTATTTCAAAAAGTGACACAAAATAATTAATCAATATAACATGTCTTACAGGTGGGTATTCCTAAAAAATGCAGTACTGGTCTCAATCTAAATCACATATAAGACATTTATTTTGGCTACTCAACAGACAAAAAAAGTTGTTATCTACCCTATCTTTCTTTTCTGTAAAGAATAAAAGGGAAAAAGGCTATGGCATAGACATCTTAATTTCACAGAAGTTAGAAAGGTAACATTCTGGTGGATAAAGTCTGAGTAAGAGAGTCAAGAATTCCAGGGTCATTCACTCTGATTATTTTCTGAATGTTCTAAGAGCAATCCCTATAATGAAAAGAGAGAGCTAACAAACCAACAACAGATTACACAGAATTGTGAAAAATACCCAATTAATCCAAAAGAAGGCACAAAAAAGAAAAATGAAAAAAAGAACAGATGGGATAAATAAAAAACATGTAGCAACACAGTTGTTTTAAATCCAATCATATTAATAATTGCATTAAATGTAAACAGTCTAAACTAGTAGCTGGCAGACTCTGGCACTGCAATGATAGTAGTCATAGATGATGTGCAGATTCATGAATGGGCCTGGCTGTGTTCAAATAAAACTTTATTTACAATGGCAGGTGTTGGCTGGATTTGGCCTATGAGCTGCAGATGGCTGAATCCTGTTCTCAACATGCCAATTAAATGGCAGAGACTGTAAGACCTGTAAGACTGGTTAAAGAAGTAGAACCGACTATATGTTGCTTACAAAAAAACCACTTTATTTATTTTTTTTTAAAGATTTTATTTATTTATTTGACAGAGAGAGATCACAGTAGGAGAGAGGAAGGGAAGAGATCACAGAGAGAGAGGAAGGGAAGCAGGCCCCTGCTGAGCAGAGAGCCCAATGTGGGACTCGATCCCAGGACCCTGAGATCATGACCCGAGCCGAAGGCAGCGGCTTAACCCAATGAGCCACCCAGGTGCCCACAAAAAACCCACTTTAAATATAAAGATACAAATAGGTTAAAAGTAAAAGAATGGAAAAAGACACATTATGCTAACGCTAACCAAGAGAAAACTGTAAGGTCTATGCTAATATAAAAGTAGATTACATGGTAAAAAATATTGCCAGGGATGAAAACGGTAATTTCAGAATGATAAAAGGATCACTTCAACAAGGAGTATACAATGACCCTAAAGAAGCAAGTACCAAATAATACTTTAAAATACATGAAGCAGGGGTGTCAGAAGATGGTGCAGTAGGAGGATCCTGACCTCATCTTGTCTCACAAGCACATCAAGGTAATAGCTACCTCTGTACAGCTATGAAAATCACCTGAAAACCAGCAGAACAGACCTTTCGCAGTTAACTATTGAGAGGAAGCTACACTGAAAAGGGTAGGAGGAGCTGAGTCATACCTGGGAACCAAACTCCCCGTGAGACTAACCATAGAGAGGAGGGACACCACAAGCCCAGGGAAGCAGAGAGGATCAGACCCCGAGCAAGGTACCCTAGGCAGTGGGGTGATGAGTTCCCAATAACATCTGGCTTTGAAAACCAGTGGGGATTAACTTTAGTATCTTTTAAAATCAGCAGGGCTTAAGTCCAGGTACTTTTAAAATTAACAGGGCTTAATTCTGGGAGAGCCAGAGGGCAATCAAAAACCACCTGCTCTTAAAGAGCTAGAATAAATAACAGCCTGAGAGACAGCACAGAAACAGCAGTTTGAAAAGTGCTTGGGTATATAAAAGATATTTATTTACTAGTCTCACCACGTGCTGGAGGGCCAGGGAGTCTTCTCTTCAGGAGACTTCCAGAACAAAAGTGCTGGTGGGCACCATTTCTCTTCTCCTCCCCCAGCCTAGAGAGCCAGACACTTGTGGGAACTAGCACTAATACTCTACCTATCCTCCTAGTGCCCTGTCCCAATTTTCACCTGGGGACCTGCCTGCCTCAGCAGGTGGTCCTTCAAAACCACTCCTGCCCCACCACACCCTGTAAGCAGCCTCAGCAGGGACCCATACCACTCCAAAAGTGACTGCAGCCCCGGAGAGAGAGAGATAACTCTAAATATCAGTGTGTCCACAGTTACAAAAGCTGAGCCTCTCAGTTGGCTATGTAGGGACTAAACCTTGCCCAGTATGACCACAGCAGGCAAAGCAGGTCACTGTAGCCAACTAAGTAAGGCAAATGCAACTCAGCCGCAACAGTAGAGTGCATGCTGCCCACACAGAGACCCTCTTGGAGCACCTGGTTCTAGTGCTTGGGGGCACTGCACTACAGGGCACTATAGGACCTAGACACAAGGCCATTACTTTCAAGACCAGGAATCATAGCTGACCCCCTAATACAGAGAAACAAATAGAGAGCTAGACAGAATGAGGAGATAGAGGAAAATGGCCTAAATGAAAGAACAGGACAAAATCACAGCAAGAGATCTAATGAAATGGAGATAAGCAATACGTTTGGATAAAGAATTCAAAGTAATGGACATAAAGATACTCAATGGACTTGAGAAAAAAATGGATGAATTTAATGAGAACTTCAATAACAATATAAAAACGAACCAGTCAAAGGTAAAGAATTCAGTAACTAAAATTGAAAAAAACACACTAGAGGCAATCAACAGTAGATTGGAGGATGCAGAATGGATCAGCAATTTGGAAGACAGAGTAATGAAAGCAATCACGCTGCACAGCAAAAAAGAAAAAAGAAAAATAATAAAAGGGAACAGGTTAAGGGAACTCAGCAACACCATCAAGTGTTATAACATCCACACTATAGGCATCCCAGAAGAAGAAAAGAGAGAAGGGGGCAAAAAATTTGTATGAAGAAATACTAACTGAAAACTTCTCTAATCTGGAGAAGCAAACAGGTATCCAAATCCAGGAAGCACAGAGACCCCCTAAAAAGATTAACACAAAGAGGTCCATACCAAGATATGTAATAATTAAAATGGCAGAAAATGATAATTTTTTAAAAAGATTTTATTTATTTGACAGAGAGAGATCACAAGTAGGTGGAGAGGCAGGCAGAGAGAGAGAGGAGAAAGCAGGCTCCCTGCTGAGCAGAGAGCCCGATGTGGGGCTCAATCCCAGGACCCTGAGATCATGACCTGAGCCGAAGGCAGAGGCTTATCCCACTGGGCCACCCAGGCGCTCCAATAATGATAGAGAATTTTAAAGATTTATTTTATTTTTGAGAGAGAACAAGAGCATGCACAAGCAGGGGGAGGGGTCAGGGAGATGGAGTGAAACTCAAGCTGAGTTGGGGACCTCAATGTGGGGCTCAATTTCACAACCCTGAGATCACGACCTGAGCCAAAATCAAGAGTTGGATGCTTAGCTGACTAAGCCACCTGGGTTCCTCTAAAGCAAGAATTTTAAAAATAGCAAGAGAAAAAAACAGTTACCATGAGGGAACCCTATAGTTATTAGTTGATTTTATACCATAGCTATTAGTTGAAAGTTATTAGTTGATTTTGTATGAGAAACTTTGTAGGCCAGAAGAGGGTGGCAGAATATATTCAAAGTACTGAAAGGAAGACCTGCAAACCAAGAATACTCTACAAGGCAGTTATCATTCAGAATAAAAGAGAGACAAGGGGCGCCTGAGTGGCTCCGTGGGTTAAGCCTCTGCCTTTGGCTCAGGTCATGATCTTGGGGTCCTGGGATCGAGCCCCACATTGGGCTGTCTGCTCAGTGGGGAGCCTGCTTCCCCCTCTCTCTCTGCCTGTCTGACTACTTTAAAAAAAAGAAAAAAAAAAGAGAGACAAGGGACACCTGGGTGGCTCAGTTGGTTAAGTAGCTGCCTTCGGCTCAGGTCATGATCCCAGCGTCCTGGGATCGAGTCCCACATTGGGCTCCTTGCTCGGCGGGGAGCCTGCTTCTCCCTCTGCCTCTGCCTGCCATTCTGTCTGCCTGTGCTCGCTCTCTCCCCGCCTCTCTCTCTGATAAATAAATAAAAATCTTTAAAAAAAAAAAAAAAAAAGAGAGAGAGACAAAAAGTTTCCCAGACAAAAGTTCAAGGATTTAATCACCACTAAACCAGCCCTATAAGAAATGTAGGGGCTCCTGGGTGGCTCAGAGGGTTAGGCCTCTGTCTTGGGCTCAGGTCATGAACTCAGCATCCTGGGATCAAGCCCCACAATGGTCTCTCTGCTTGGCAGGGAGCCTGCTTCCCCCTCTCTCTCTCTGCCTGCCTCTCTGCCTACTTGTGATCTCTCTCTCTTTGTCAAATAAATAAATAAAATGTTTTTTTTTTTTAAAAAGAAAGAAATGTAAAAGGAAATTATTAGAGCGGGAAAAAAAGGCCATAATTATAAGAAAGTTATGAAAGGAAAAAGTTTCACAGGTAAAAGTAAACATATAATACATGTAGTAGATTAATCACTTATAAACCCAGTCTGGAGCAAAAGTAGTAAAATCATTTATTTCTACAAAAGCCAGTCAAGAAATATGCAAAATAAAAAGTAAAATATGACATCATATACATAAAATGGGGAGGGGGAGTAAAAATGTAGTACTTTTAGAATGTTTTTGAATTTCAGCTTGAACTTAAGTTTAACCATCAACCTCTGCTATACACCTAAGATATAATATATAAGCCTAATGGCAACCACAAATCAGAAACTTGTAATAGCTACACAAAAAAGAGAAAGGAATGCAAACATAACACTACCATAAGGGGAGAGAGCAGAAGGAACAGAGAAGAACCACAAAAACAACCAGAAAACAATTTACAAGATGGCAATAAATACATAACTCTCAATAATTACTTTAAATGTAAATCATCTAAATGTACCAATTGAGAAAGACAAAGGGTGACTGAATGGATAAAAAAACAAGCCCCATCTATATGCTTCTTTAAGAGACTAACTGCAGACCTAAAGATACATAGAGACTGAATATGAAGGGCTGGAAAAAATACAACATGTGAAAGGCAGGAAAAAAGCTGGGATAGCAATACTTAGTATCAGATAAAGTAGATCTTAAAACAAAGACTGTAGCAAGGGACAAAGGAGGGCGCTACATAATGATAAAGGGATCAGTCTAACAGGAGGATATAACAACTGTAAATATCTATGCCCCCAACATAGGAGCACCTAAATACATAAAGCAATAATTAACAAACAAAGGGAGAAGTTGACAATAATACAGTAATAACAGGTAACTGTAACATTCCACTTGCAACAGTGTAGATCATTCAGACAGAAATCAGTAAGGAACCAGTGGCTTGAACAATACATTAGAACAGATGTACTTAACAGATACACACTGAACATTCCATCAAAAAACCACTGCATACACATTCTTTTCAAGTCCATGTTAAACATTCCCCAGAAGAGATCACAGCTTAGGCCACGAAACAAGTCTCAATAAATTTAGTAAGACTGAAATCACATCATGCATCTTTTCTAATCACAATGGTAGGACACTAAAATCCAATCACAAGAAAAAAATCTAAAAAGAATACCAATACATGGAAGCTAAATAACATGCTACTAAACAATGAATGGGTCAATCAAGAAATCAAGGAGGAAATAAAAAAATACATGGAGACAAATGAAAATGAAAATATAATGGTTCAAAGTCTTTGAGAAGCAGTAAAAACCATTCTAAGAGGGAATTCTTTTTTTTTTTTTTTTTTAAGATTTTATTTATTTGACAGAGATCACAAGTAGGCAGAGAAGCAGGCAGAGAGAGAGGAGGAAGCAGGCTCTCCGTTGAGCAGAGCCCAATGTGGGGCTCGATCCCAGGAACCTGAGATTATGACCAAAGCCGAAGGCAGAGGCTTTAACTCACTGAGCCACCCGGGCGCCCCTAAGAGGGAATTCCATAGCAACAAAGGCCTAATTCAATAAACAAGAAAAATCTCAAGTAAACAACCTAACCATACACCTAGAAAAGCTAGAGAAAGACCAAAGCCCAAAGCTAGTAGAGGGAAAGAAGTAATAAAATTAGAACAGAAATAAATGAAAGAGAGAAAAAAGGATCAATGAAACTAGAACCTGTTTCTCTGAGAAGATCAACAAAATTTGTAAATCTGTAGCCAGACTCATTAAGAAAAAGATGCAAATAAAATCAGAAATAAAGGAGAAGTAACAACTGACACCACAGAAATAGGTGAAAATAGGATTATAAGAGACTGTTATGAAAAATTGTATGTCAACAAACTGGACAACCTAGGAGAAAGAGATTCTTAGAAACATAATCTTCTAAAACTGAATAAGGAAGAAATAGAAAATCTGAACACAGCAATTAGCAGTAATGAAATGGAATCAGTAATAAAAAAAACTTTCCAAAACAGAAGTCCAGGATCAGATGACACAGGTAAATTCTACCAAATATTTAACAAAGAGTTAATACCAAAGAGGTGAAAGACCTACACTCTGAAAACTGTAGAACACTGATGAAAGAAACTGAAGCTGAATCGAACAAATGGAAAGACATTCCATGCTTGTACATAAACTAATGTAACATTGTGTATCAGGTCTACCAAAATAAAGAAAGAAGAGTTAACATCTACTCTTCTCAAATGATTAAAAAAATTTTTACTGAGTTATTTTGAAGAGAGGGGGTGGGGGAGGAAGGGACAGGAGGAGGGAAAGAATCTCAAGCAGAACTCCACACTGAGCACTGAGCCTGATGCGGGGGTTGATCTCACGACCCATGGGATCATGACCTGAGCCAAAACCAAGTTGACTGCTCAACCAACTGAGCCACCCAGGCACCCCTCTCCCCAAATGATTAAAAAAAAAATAGAAGAGGAAGGGAACTTCCAAATTCTCTCTATAAGGCCACCATTTCCCTGATACCAAAACTGGACAGACACTACCAAAAAAGAAAACTTTAAGCCAATATTTCTGAGGTACATGGATGCAAAATTCCTTAAAAAAATTATCAAACTGAAAAAAAAAATTTAGCTAACTGAATTCAATAATACATTTAAAAAACTGTTCACCACAATCAAGTAGAATTTATTCCAGGAATACAGGGTAATTCAATATTCTCAAGTCAAACACGATAAACCACATCAACAAAATAAAGTATAAAAACCATATGGTCATCTCAATAGATGCAGAAAAAGCATTTGACAAAATACAACATCCATTCATGATAAAGTGGATTTAGAGGGAACAAAGTGGGTTTAACAAAACACGTGTCGGCATAATAAAGGCCATATATGAAAAATGTTCACTGGTGAAAATAGGCATCACACTCATTTGTGAAAAACTGAGAGCTCTTCCTCTAAGATCAGGAAGAAGACACGGACATTCACTCTTACCACTTTTATTCAACATAATACTGAAAGTCCTAGTTGTAGCAATCAGACAAGGAAAAAAAAAAACGGCATTCAGAATGACAAGGATGTTAAACTTGCTATTTGCAGTTAACATGATCATATAGAAAAACCTAGAAACTCCACCAAAAACTATTAGAACTGATAAATGAATTCAGTAAAGTTGTAGGATACAAAATTAATATACAGAAATCAGTTGCATTTCTACAACAACCAAAAAGATTATCTAAGAACAAACTTACCCTAGGAGGTGAAAGACCGATTACCCTAAAAACTATAAAATACTAGGGTGCCTGGGTGGCTCAGTGGGTTAAAGCCTCTGCCTTCAGCTCAGGTCATGATCCCAGGGTCCTGGGATCGAGCCCCCCATCGGGCTCTCTGCTCACCAGGGAGCCTGCTTCCTCCTCTCTCTTTGCCTGCTTCTCTGCCTACTTGTGATCTCTGTCAAATAAATAAATAAAATCTTAAAAAAAAAAAACCTATAAAATACTGATGAGAGAAATTGAAGGCAACATGAACAAATGGAAAGTTACTCTGTTCTCATGGACTGGAAGAATTAATATTGTTAAAAATGTCCATACCACCCAAAGCAATCTACAGATTCCATACAATCCCTACCTAATTACCAATAGCATTTTTCACAGAACTAGATTGAATAACCCTAAAATGTGTATGGAGCCACAAAAGACCCCAAAGAGCCAAAACAATCTTGAAAAAGAACAAAGCTAGAAGTCTCATAGTCCTGGAGTTCAAGATATACTTTAAAGGTGTAGTAACCAAAACAGTGTGGGACTGGCACAAAAGCAGACATATAGATCAATGGAACAGAACAGAAAAATACATGATTGGGTAATCCCACTACTGGGTATTTACTAAAAGAATATGAAAACCCTAATTTGAAAAGCTATATGCACCCCTATGTTTACAATAGCTGAGATATAGAGGCAACCCAAGGGTCTACTGATAGTTGAATGCATAAAAAGATGTGGTGCATATATGCAATGGAACATTACTCAGCCATAAAAAAGAATGTGAGCTTGCCATTTTAACAGTCTTAAAGGGTACTATGCTAAGTGAAATAAGTCAGACAAGGAAAGACAACACATGATTTCACTTATAAACAGGATCTTAAAAACGAAACAAATGAACAAAGAAACAAGCAAACAGACTCTTAAATACAGAGAACTGGTCAGAGGGGAAGTGAGTAAAGGGATGGGTGCAATGGATAAAGTGGTTTAAGAGACACAAACTTGGGTGCCTGGGTGGCTCAGTGGGTTAAGCCGCTGCCTTCGGCTCAGGTCATGATCTCAGGGTCCTGGGATCGAGTCCCGCATCGGGCTCTCTGCTCAGCAGGGAGCCTGTTTCCTCCTCTCTCTCTCTCTGCCTGCCTCTCTGCCTACTTGTGATCTCTCTCTGTCAAATAAATAAATAAAATCTTAAAAAAAAAAAAAAGAGGCACAAACTTTCAGTCATGGAGATGAAATGTATAGCGCAGAGAAGAGTCAATATTAAAATAACACTGTATGGTGACAGATGGTGACTACACTCATAGTGAGCCCTCTGTAATGTATAGAATTGTTGAATCACTATGCTGTACACCTGAAGTTAACATTGTATATTAATTATAGTTGGGTAAAGAAAATATACAAAGCAAAAACTGACAGAATTAAAAAGACAAATCAACAACAATGGTTTGAAATTTCATCACTGATGAAACAACTGATAAATCAGAAAATTAAAAGGATACAGAAAACTTTAACAATACTATCAACTAATTTGACCTAATTGACATTTATACAACATTCCAGCCAACAGGAGCAGAAAATAAGTCTCAAGAAATTTGAAGAAATTTATATCATACTAAATCTGTTCTCAGATCACATGGAATTAAATTAGAAATCAATTACAGAGGGAAATTAAGAAGATCCCCAAATATTTAATAACAGACTTCTAAATAATGCATGAGCCAAAGAAGAAAAATTAGAATTATTTTGAACTGAATGAAATAAAAATACAACATATCAGAAATGTTATATTTTGTGAGATGCTTAGCAAGAAATCTATAGCACGAGGGGCGCCTGGGTGGCTCAGTGGGTTAAGCCACTGCTTTCAGCTCAGGTCATGATCCCAGAGTCCTGGGATCGAGTCCCACATCAGGCTCTCTGCTCAGCAGGGAGCCTGCTTCCTCCTCTCTCTCTCTGCCTGCCTCTCTGCCTACATGTAATCTCTCTCTGTCAAATAAATAAATAAAATATTTAAAAAAAAAAGAAATCTATAGCACGAAAACAACTATATTTAAAGTTTTGAATCAATGATCTTAGCTTGTACTTTACAAAATTAGAAAAAGACCCCAAACAAGCAGAAGACAAATTATAAAGATCAGAGCAGAAATTGATAAAGTAGAACACAGAGAAACAATACAGAAAATCAATTAATCCGACAACATGGATGGAACTAGAGCGTATCATGCTTAGTGAAATAAGTCAAGCAGAGAAAGACAACTATCATATGATCTCCCTGATATGAGGAAGTGGTGATGCAACATGGGGGCTTAAGTGGGTAGGAGAAGAATCAATGAAACAAGATGGGATTGGGAGGGAGACAAACCATAAGTGACTCTTAATCTCACAAAACAAACTGAGGGTTGCTGGGGGGAGGGGGTTTGGGAGAAGGGGGTGGGATTATGGACATTGGGGAGGGTATGTGCTTTGGTGAGTGCTGTGAAGTGTGTAAACCTGGCAATTCACAGACCTGTACCCCTGGGGATAAAAATATATGTTTATAAAAAATAAAAAATTAAAAAAAAATCAATTAATCCAAAAGCTGGTTCTTTGAAGCGTTCAATAAAATTGATAAACCTTGATCCAGACTGATTAGAAAAAAAAGACAAGACACAAATTACTGATATCAAGAATGAGATACCACTTCAGCCACCACGATGACTCTAATTAAAAGATAAGTAAGTGCTGGTGAGGCTGTGGAGAAATGACAACTGTTACACTGCCAGTGGGAATGTAAACAGGTGCAGCTGCTTGGGAAAAGAGTCTGGCAGACTGGCAGTTTATCAAAAGGTTAAACAAACTGGTAGCATATGACCCAGCAATTTTGCTTTCACAGGCATGTACCTAAGGGAAATGAAAACATATATCCACATACAAATTTATCAAAAAATGCTCACAACAGCATTATTTATAATGGCCAAAAAGTGGAAACCACCCAAATGCTTCTCAACTGATGGGTGGATAAATAAAATGTGGTATATCTATATAATGGAAAGAATGTTATTCATCTATAGAAAGGAATAAAGTGTTGCTAGAGGCTACAATATAGATGAACCTTAAAAACATTTACTAAGAAGCCAATCACAAAAGACCACATGTTGTGTGACTCAATGTACATGAAGTGTCCAGAATAGAAAATCTATAGAGACATAAAATAGATTAGTGCCTGCCTAAGGCTAGAGAAGAAATAAGGAATAACTGCTAATGAGTATGGAATTTCTTTTGGGGTGACTGCATTATTTGTGTGCACAACTTTTGAATATATTAAAAACCACCAAACTATACATAAAATGGGTTAATTATTTTGTATGTGACTATCTCAATAAAGGTGTTATACAAAAGAAGAGGGGTGATATCACTACAGATTTTATAGATATTGAAAGGATACTAAGGGAATATTAAGAGCAATTTTATGCAAATAAATCTGACTTCAATAAAAACGGACAAATTCCAGAAACTACAAAAGCTCACTCAAGAAATATATAACCTGAATAAACCTTATAGTCTGTTAAAGAAACTAAATCCGTAATTAAACGATTTTCCTGCAAAGAAGACTCTAGGTCTAGATGCCTTCACTGGTGAATTCCACCAAATGTTTAAGAAAGAAATTATAATAATTCCACAGAAACTCTTCCACTAATTGGAAGAGGAAGGAATCCTTCTCAACCTCTAAGGTTAGCATCATTCTGACACCAAAGCCAGAGACATTACAAAAAAAGTATACTCTGATATTTCTCATTAACACTGATGCAAAAATTCTTAAGAAAATATTACTAAGTTAAATCCAACAACATACACCATGGCCAAGTAAGGTTTATTATAGGAATTCAAGGCTAGTTTAATATTAAAAAATTAACCAAAGTAACTCACTATACCAGCTGAATAAAAAGGAAAAGTCATGTGCTTCTCTCAAAAGATGCAGAAATAGCATTTGACAAAAATCAAACACACTTTCATGATTAAAAACACTCAATAAACTATGAGTAGGAGTAACTTCCTCAACCTGCTAAATGGGAGTCCAGGAAAAGCCAACCGCTAATACCATATTTAACAAGATCAGGATGACTACTCTTACCACTTCTGTTTAATTTTGTACAGGAGGCTTTGGTCAGTGCAATAAGGCTAAAGGAGGAGAAGAAAGAAGAAAGATGGGATAGGACAGAAAAGGAAGGGAAAGAAAGGGAAGAAATAAAAGGCATCCAGATAGGAAACAAGGAAGCAAACCTCTTCATTTGCAGAGATCTGATTGTCTACGTAGAAAAAATCCTATGAAATCTATGAAAAGCTTTTAGAATAAGGGGATTTAGCAAGGTTGTGGAATAGAAGAATCAACTGTGTATCTATATACTAGTAATATTCAGGATCTGAAATTATAAAAACAGTCCTATTTATAATAGCATCAAAAATATCAAATACTTGAGATAAATCTAATGAAAGATATAAAAGACCTGTACACTAAAACCTAAATATTGTTGAGTGAAACTAAAGAAGATTTACATAAATGAAGAGTTACACTGTGATCATCAAATGCAACACTCAGTATTAAGATGTCATTTCTCTTCAAACTGATCTGAAGACTCGACATTCTAATACATATTTCAGCAAGTATTTTGTATTCAGCAGCATTAAAAAAGCAGCTTCTAAAAATTCATATGGAAAAGCAAAGGACACAGAATGGCCAAAACAAGTTTAAATAAGAAGAAAGAGTACTTAAATGATTTGATTTCAAGCCTTATTTCGGGGTGCCTGGGTGGCTCAGTGGGTTAAAGCCTCTGTCTTCGGCTCAGGTCATGATCCCAGGGTCCTGGGATGGAGCCCCGCATCCAGCTCTCTGCTTGGCAGGTAGCCTGCTTCCCCCTCTCTCCCTGCCTGCCTCTCTGCCTACTTGTAATCTCTGTCTGTCAAATAAATAAATAAAATATTAAAAAAAAAAAGACTTATTTCAAGACAGAGTGGTATTGGCATTAAATAAAGGCAGACATACATAACAGTAGGAAAGAACAGAGTACAGACACAGACCCACCCATATGCGGGCAATTAGGTTTTGACTAAATTGCAAAGACAACTGAATGAGAAAGGATAATCTTTTCAGCAAATGGTGCCAGAACAAGTAGATATCTATATGAAAAAAATGAACTCGGATCCACATTCCAACACTGTCTGAGAAAATTAACTACAGATGGATCATGTGCTGAAATGTAAAAATCTCAAACTATAAAATTTATAGAGTAAAAGATGAAAAAATCTTGGCGACCTTGGGTTAGCCAAGATTGCTTAGGTACAACACCAAAAGCATAACCCATAATAGAAAACAAAAGACACATTGGACTTCATCAAAATGAAAAACTTCAATTCTTTCAAAGACACTGTGCAGAGAATGATAAGCTAAGGTAGTGACTGGGAGAGAATATTTGAAAATCACAAAGGGTTTCCAGAATATAGTGAAAACCTTGCAAAACCCAATAAAAAGAAATCCTAATTTAAAAACTGGGCAACAAATCTGAATAGCTCTATCTTCCTCCTCCCTCCAAAATATACAGGCGGCAAATCAGCACATGAAAAGTTGTTTAGCACCATTAGGCATTAGGGAAATGCAAATTAAGCAATCTGTATCAGCTCATATCTACTAGAATGTCTAAAATTTAAAATACTGACTACAAAATGTGAGCAAGGATGTGGAGTAAATAAAACTCTCAAACTATGCAGGTGGGGATGTAAAATGGTACAACATCCTTTGGAAAAGTTTGTCCATTTCTTCAAAGGTTTAACATCCATCTGCCATGTGACCTAGCCATGCTATACTGAAGTGTTTTCTCCTAAGAGGAAAGACAGCACATGTCCACATAGAAACCTGTACACAAATGTTCATAGCAGCTTTACTTGTAATATCCCCAAACTAGAAACAAATACCCAACAGCAGGTGAAAAGATAAACAAAATGTGGTATAATCATACAACAGAATACTACTCAGCCATGAGAAGGAATAAACTACTGATCGCATGATAACATGAATGAAACATGAGATAATTCTGCTAAGTAGAAGTTGTCAGAAAAAGGGTATCTACTCTAAGATTTCATTTATATAAAGTTCTAGAAAATATAAACTAATGTATAATGAAAGCAGATTGGTGGTTGACTGGGGATGAATGCAATACGTATTTCATTATAAGGGGACACAGGAAACTTTTTGGAAGTGATGGATGGATATGGTCACTACCTTAAGGGTGGTGACAGTTGTTGCAACAGGTGTACACATCTGTCAAAACTTACCCAACTATACCCTTAAAATATATGCAGTTTATTAAACATCAATTAAACTTCAATAATGCTGTTAAAAAAGGATATACTCCCCTAAAGTCTATAACTCAGGAAAAACTTTTTAGTAGCTTAGCTAACTGAACATACTATCTTCATTTATCTTCTCCCACTGTATGAATTAAGATTAAAAATTGTTCTCTGGGGGCGCCTGGGTGGCTCAGTGGGTTAAGCCACTGCCTTCGGCTCAGGTCATGATCTCAGGTCCTGGGATCGAGTCCCACATCGGGCTCTCTGCTCGGCAGGGAGCCTGCTTCCTCCTCTCTCTCTGCCTGCCTCTCTGCCTACTTGTGATCTCTGTCTGTCAAATAAATAAATAAAATCTTTAAAAAAAAAAAAATTGTTCTCTGAATAGATATTGACATAAATTTATTATAATATTAGATCTATTAAAATCCAGAATCTTTCATTCATCTATAGAGGCCAAAATTAACAAGCTAATAAAGCTCCTCTTTATGCAAACACAGCCCCAGGAGAGTCGCAGAACCAGAAAGTCCAATTAGTCTTTTCTGTAATCACACTGAAACCCATGAATATCTACAGATGAGTCATAAGAAGAATGTACATAAAATGAACATAAAGAATAGAGCATTAAGAGAGAGCCAAAAAAGAATGAGAGCCATAAGCACCTAAAATGAATTTATTTCCAGAAATATAAATGTTTTACTTGTAGAACTTACTTTAGATTAAACTTTTTAAGGTGTATATAGATTACTAAAAAGGAGAGGTAATTTCTGTTCTGAGCTGAAGGTAGGGATTGTGTCACATAGATATACTCAAGGGTAATATGGAAAACAGAGTGTAAAATAAGAAACTTTTGTATTTCCTTCATATAGTTTATAAACTATATCTGATTAATGATTTCTGAATGAAGAAATGTTTAGGTGACCTAAAAAAGAGAGGGAAAGGAGTCAGGCTCAAGGATGTGAAAGACAGCATTCTGTGTGACTCGACTGGATTTAGTTTAGTGCCTCAGTCAGACCCACTTTTCTCTCTGCCATTAGCAGGGAAAATAACCTCAACCCTGACAACTAAAACTAATATACTTACCATGAAAATTTTCCAAACACAGTAAATAGAGAAAAAGTAACCCAAAAAATTAAAGTATTTCCCCTTGAAAGTTTTGGAATATTCTATTCTCTCCTGAGGGAAAACAAACAACAAAACACTGTTAGTCTCAGCAAAATGTAAACTTATACTCAACCAAAACATTCCTGCTTCTATGAAATTACTGTTTTGCTGGAGTGAAAACCCCATACATTACATTAATCTTAAAATAATACTAGTAGGCAACATTTATTGAATGCTTACTTTAAGCCTGAAGTTGGGAAAAACACCTTACATACATTATCTACTTTAATTTTTATAGCAACTGTTATATGTTCTATTATCTTAATTGTACACATGAGAAAATTAAGGCTTACAGGGGTTGGATAACTTGCCCAAGGTCACACAGCTAGTAAGTAGAGGAATTTATGCTCAGGTCTGTCTTCAAAGCCTATGTTAATCTCTACCCTATATAGCTATTCCTATGAAGGGATCCTTGAAAAGGATAAAAATAGTCTGAATGAACTTAACTAATAGATTTTGTATCATTTGTTCAAAAAGTTACCTTACCTTCACTGAAGTTTCTTGTATCTTTGTAAAAAATTAGTTGGGCATATTTGTGTTGGTCTGAGTTTTCTACTCTGTTCCATTGATATGTCTATACCTTTGCCAATATCACATAGTTTTGATTAGTACAGCAATATAGTAAGATTTGAAATCAGACTGAGTCTTTCCATTTTATTCTTTTTCAAAACTGTTTTAGCTGTTCTAGTACTTTTGTCTTTCTATATATTAGAATAATTTTGTGTAGATCTACAAAAAATCTCGTTGGGACATATGTGAAACCTGTGCGTCAATGTAGAGAGAATCAGTATCTCCCCTATTTTGAGGCTTCCAATTGATAAACCTGTTACAACTATTTAGATACTTGGATTCTTTCATAAAGTTTGCCGCATGTGAGTCCTGTATGTGTTTTGTTAGACTTATACCTTTCATTTTTACAGTGATTGTAACTGGTATGGTATTGTAGTTTATATTGTATCTAATTACCAGTATAAAGAAATACAGCTTATCTCTGTACGTTTATTTTGTACCTTGCTATTCCTATGAAGGGATCCTTGAAAAGGATAAAAATAGTCTGAATGAACGTAACTAATAGATTTTGCATATTTAAGTTATATTGCATTTTAGATAAAAATAGGAAAACTACTTCTTATAGTTAGGTCACTTCTTGATCTGGATCCCTTCCTTTTTCTTTCTTTCTTTTTTTTTTTTTTTTAAGAGAGAGAAAAAAACCTGGCTGGTGGCGGGCACAGGGGCAGAGGGAGAGAGAGAATCTTAAGCAGGCTCTACACCCAGTGCAGAGCCTGATGCAGAGCTGAATCTCAAGACACTGAGATCATGACCTGAGCCAAAATCATAAGTTGGACACTCAACTAACTGAGCCACCCAGGTGCCCCTTAATCTGGATCTTTTAAAACATGGCTAGCTCACGGCACTGCTCTTAAAATATCACTAATTTATAAGAAATAAAACGCAATCAGAGGAGCTACCATCTTGACCCTGAATCAGTAGGAAGTGGTGTGCCACTTTCGAAGTTGAAAAACCTCTTGATTATCCTACTAATTTCTATTATTGAGTGTTCCAGTATGAATTTTGCTGTGGGTTGGAGCAATGTCATAAAGGATGCAGACTCCTAAAGCTTCATGGCTGATACTGGAGCGATAAGGTCACTTTCACACTGCTTGGCCATAGAGGACACTAAAAAGCTATTTAGTCTTGTTCTTTCTTCTGGTAGAAACTGGTAAAAATCATACTTTTGTTTCCTTGCCTTGTACCTTGGTAGCATATAGATCAGCTGTTTCCAGAAAAAGCTGCCTGCTTAGTTCTTCCAAAGCATCCACTTCCTGTTGAATAAGAGTAAGATCTGGCACAAAATGGGCATCAAGGCTTAAAACACATAGAAGTTTCAAGAAATAGTAATGAAGAAAGCATATGCTTTTGGTTTTTCCTATAGTAGATCTTAGGAACTGCCTATATATTCAATTTCCTGCTTCATGGACAACAGTACTCCTTTAGAGCAATTTCCCCAATCTCCAACACAGGTGTGTAAAAGCTTCTCCATTATCAAACAACTACCACTCAGTTTCTCACTAGTTCAAGTGGCTCAGACAGATGGCTTTGCTCACTGTTGCTTTTCTTTGATCAGTTAAAGTCAAATATAATTTTGAAATCTCAAATAGTTATACAGTAAAACACCTATAATACAATATAATTTCCCCTAAATTATCTAATAAATGTAATATTAGGAAAGGGAACTAATACTACTGAGTTCCAATACAGGCTGGGATTTATAAATATGACTTTTTGGTTCTTTATAGACATTATCTTCTATTGTACTCCTAACAGTCTCATGAAATAGATATTATTACCCATTTTGCAGATAAGGAAAGCAAAGCTCAGAGAGTCAAGTAACTTGCTCAAAGTCATGCAGCTAACAGGTGTGGATGCAAAGTCAGATCTGCTCTCCTCCAAGGCCTGTTCTTTCCATTACACTATGCTACTTTCCAAGAACTTACTGAGGTCCTATTAGTTTCTCCATTTAGGAGACAGGGCCTCAGAGAAGTGAAATAATCCTGATACTTTTGCTGACTTGACTTATTGTCATAAAGACAGTTTAAACCTAAACTTTGGCTTTTATGGACTTTTAAGTAATAAAAATAGTGAAGACAGCCCACTACAGGTATATCTCATTCTGTTGTACTTTGTAGATTTTTTTTTTTTTTTAAACAAATTGGAGGTTGTGGCAATCCTGCGTTGGGCAAGTCTACTGGTGCCATTTATGTCTCTGTGTCACATTTTGGTAATTCTCACCTTATTTCAAACTTTTTCATCATCATTACTATTATTATTATTATTATATTTTTTAATAGGGATTTGTGATCAGTAATTACCACTCACTGGAAGTTCAGATGATGGTTAGCCTTCTTTATACACTTTTTAAAAAAGAATGCTCTTACACACTCAATAGGATACAGTATAAATATAAGTTCTATATGTACTGGGAACCCAAAGTATCCATCTGACTCCCTTCAATGTGATAGCCACTTTTTGTGATGTTCTGGAACCAAAACTGTAACATCTCTGGGGTATGCCTGTAGTACTCAAATTACTGAGTATCCTTCTGCTCCTTCCTCAATAAGGAAGGCTGCTATTCTCATGGTTCAGGCAGTCAAACAACAGGGTTTAACTAGTTCCATGTCTGCCTCTCCCATGATTAGACAGCTTCTTGAGAAAAGAGAGTATACTCTGTTCATCATTTTATCCCTTAGGACTCTGCCCGGAAATGGGAGATGTGAAATAAATGTTTCTAGATTAAATGAATTCAATGTAATCCTTTCTTTCCTCTCTCATGGTCACGTCACCCTGCCTTTCTTTGCTCTAAATCTTACCTACATTTGACACCAGAAAGATGTGCCACAATTTATAGCAAGAACCGACTACATCCTTTTCCTAGAGCTGAAGCAAAAGGGAATTTGTACTTCCGCAGGCAGAGGAAGGAAGTAAGAATATGCTATCTCCCTCCAGGTGCCCCAAGTTTTAACTTAATAGCCTGGCAGCCACAAAGAGATTTTGTTTCTCAATTTGGGTGTCAGCTGAACACTGCAACCAGCTGGGACAAGAACAATCTTTAACCCAATCTCCTTAATTCTTTAAACCTAAAGTCACTGAAGATACAGAGCTGCTTAAAATTTGTTTAGAAATACTTACTGCGGGGCACCTGGGTGGCTCAGTGGGTTAAGCCTCTGCCTTCGGCTCAGGTCATGATCTTACGGTCCTGGGATTGAGCCCTGCTCAGCGGGGAGCCTGCTTCCCATTCTCTCTCTGCCTGCTGCTCTGCCTACTTCTGATCTCTCTGTCAAATAAATAAGATCTTAAAAAAAAAAAAAAAGAAATACTGACTGCTTTAGAAATAGGCCCTTACCGTCCCATACATATACAAGCCATCCATTTTAGGGAGCCACTGTGTTTTAAGCTGCTTGTTCAGACTTGGGAAATAGAAGAGCGCAGTGGAAAGAACCAAGAGGAGGTCCTGTCTTTGCCACAAACCACAGTGTAAGTTAACCTCTCTGGGTCTATTTTCTCATCTGTAAAATGGAAAGAGTGACTTTTAGGACTTCAGCTCAAAGACAATGGTTTTATGATCTTTTAGAGGTGTAGGAAAGATGACTCCGTATTTCCTAAGCCTAGCCCTGGCCAGCTGGACTCTGATGTAGTCAAGTACCATAAGAGAGACCATCCCAATACTACTTTTTTCTTCTGGCCTTTGGTTCAGAGTTGAGAAAAAGAATCAAACAGAGTGATAAAGGATACTTTCACTTCCTGGTGCTGAAGTGGTAACACTTTTTATCATTCCCCAGAATCCTGATGGTTTGTTATGCACCTCCCCCTTCTGGAACATAGTTCTCCGTGTCATTGCCATCCTGAAATGAAAGAAAAGATAAAACCTCAGCAAGGGAGCTTGGAGCCTCATGGTGTGTTCTCATCTACCTTCTAGTCTCATAAGTGCCCCTTTCCTTTGCTGAGCTGTTCAGGAAAGAATGCAAACTCTGGAGTCTCGCTTTTCTACTGTTTACAACTGAAGGGCAACTATACACTCCCAAGAAGCAATGTGGCCTAGGCAAAGGAGCACAGAATTTGGAGAAGACAGTAAATGTGGAGACTGGCTCTAACTGAGAAGCTGTGAGACTTCAGAGTTTCTATTTATTCATCTCCAGTAGGTGTGAGATTACTGAAATCATATATAAGAGTTCTTGTTATCAACTACAAGGCACTACACATATATTAATAATTATTACTGTTATCATTTAAGGACAAAATAGTCAACACACCTAAAGGACCAGATTCAGGATAGGAACTAAAAAAGTTTATCCTTCCTTTTCAAAAGCAGACCAAAGAAAAACAACAAAAAATCCCAGTAAGATACACTCTTCTAAAACATCATTCTCTAACTCTAATCCCCCCCCCCCCCCAACTATTGAATAAGTCAACAAGAAACTTACTACTATTCCTTCCTCTTGTCCTCTCAGTTCTATGGAGAACTCACCGCCTCAGCAGCAGATGCTGGCATGTTCCAGCCTACCACAATGGTGTTTTAGAACAGGGTCCTTGCAAGCAAAAGGAAGATCACTTGTACATAACGGTTACTTGAAGGGTATAACGGGCGAAGTCCTTCCAGTTTAAAATAAACCAGGTTAGGTGTAACAGAGATAGAGTAGTAGGACTAAAGAAAAGTTGAAAAGAAGATGGAGATTTTTGGGTGACAAGAGACAGAAGTGGTAAGGAGGACAAACGGCATTAAAATTTACAGTTGGAACCAATACAAAATGGTACCAGTGGTACCAAACAGTATTTCCATGGACTAATTCTTTTTTTTTTTTTTTTTAAGATTTTATTTATTTATTTGACAGAGATCACAAGTAGGCAGAGAGGCAGGTAGATAGAGGGGGAAGCAGACTCCCTGCTGAGCAAAGAGCCCGATGCGGGGCTCGATTCCAGGACCCTGAGACCATGACCTGAGCCGAAGGCAGAGGCTTCAACCACTGGGCCACGCAGGTGCCCCTCTATGGACTAATTCTTTAAGCTACTGGTTAAAACAATATTAAGAAGAAGAACATTAGGTGTATTGGGCCATGCTGACTTAACTGTTTCCTCCCCTAAATGATCTCAGCCTGAATACTGAGTGAATAAAATATAGCTCCAAGCTTTAGCTCTTCTTTAATTACATATGTTCACTGTAACTCAGCATTATTGGAAGATGTAACTAGCAACCAAGAATAGGCTCAGACCTAGGGAGATTTTTGACTTGGCAAGACTCCTAATCCTTAGTTTTCCCATTTTCATTGGTGGAAAAGCTGGAACAAGTATATGAAGAGGGAAGAGGTTCTATCTCAACTCATTTAAAAGTTCACTTCAGTTTAGCATGCTGGAATAAAGGACAGGCCTTGGAGAGAGAGGACACACAGAGAGCCATTTCTATTATCCTCAGTTTTCATGTCTTAGTACAATAAACACAACAACTGTGGAGTGGAAATGGCTGATTTTCTAAAGGTGACTGACACTATCATGGCTCCATAACAGGCAGAGAGAGAGGAATAACCACAAGAAGTGAAGGTTGTCTGCACACAGCAAGCATGACCTTGTTTTAAACAACTTACTTTCACTTTTTATCACTCAGCTATAAATTAGGTTTGCTCTTACCAAGTTAGTTGCAGATGAACAATAAGTATATATTTTCAAAAGAAATAGTAACAATATCAAACTCCCTGAGATGTGGTAAAAAAGGAAAAAAACCAGTATGAGATACTAGCGAAGTCACTAAGTTTTATATTGAACTTTTGTCACTATCCTCACCAACCCCACTGTGAGCATCACCCCTATTGCTTCTTTATAACGGGTAGTCCAGATCAAGAAATTATCTCTTCATTATTAGCTGAACACCATTAAAAAACCCATAGTCTGGAAAGACACATGCACCCGGCTGAGATTTAGTGGTAGATTTCAAGTCAAGAAGTTGCAAAAGATCTACTGTGGTTTAAATATGCCATTCTGTGGTTTTCTGATGGAAACCAGAAAGATGGGAATTCAGCAATCGCTTTTATAATTAAACATTTTGAGATAATTGTAGATTTGCATGTGGTTATAAAAAAAAAAGATCTCAATTACCCTTCACCCAGCTTTTCCCAATGGAAACATCTTGCAAATTTATAGAACAGTATCACAACCAGGGTACTGACACTGATAAGAGTCAAGATACAGGACATTTCCATCACTACAAGAATCCTTCATGTTGCCTTTATATAGCCCACTTCCCTCCTCTCAACTCCAACTCCTCTTTAATTACCCAGCAACCACAAATTTGTTTTCCATTTCCATTTTGTCATTTCAAAAAGGTTACATAAATAGAATCAGATAGTATATACCTTTGTGGATTGGCTTTTTTCACTCAGCCTAATTTTCTGAGAGTCACCCAGGCTGTTTTATTGATAGTTCATTCCTTCTGGTTCCTTAGTAGTATTCTGTGGTATGGATGTGCCACACTTTGTCCAACTATTCATTCATTAAAGAATATCTAGCTTATTTCCATTTTTGGCTACTATGAATAACACTGCTATACACATCAGCGTACAAGTTTTGTGTGAACGTAAGTCTTCATTTCTTTGGGATAAATGCCCAGAAATGCAAACCGCTGGGCTGTGTGGTCGTTGCATGTTTAGTTTTTAAAGAAACGGCTAAATGTGATCCAGAATTACTATTACGACATTTTAACCAGCAGTGTATGAGTGATCCAGTTCTCTGCATCCTTACTAGAATTTGGTGTCACTAATTTATTTTAGCCGTTCTAACCCATGGTTATCTTGTCGTTTTAATAGCATTTCTCTAATGGCTTATGATGTTAAAACATCTTTTCATGTACTAAATTGCCATCTGTATATGCTCTACAATGAAATATCTGCATGTCTTTTGCCAATTTTTTTTCTTTTTTTAGATTTTATTTATTTGACACACACAGAGAGAGCGGGAGACAGTGAGCATAAGTGGGGGAGCGGCAGGCAGAGGGAGAAGCAGGCTCCCCGCTAAGCAAGGCGCCCAATGTGGGACTCCATCCCAGGACCCTGGGATCAGGACCTGAGCTAAAGGCAGATGCTTAACTGGCTAAGCCAGCCAGGCTCATTTTTAAATTGGTCTTTTTATGTTTTTTAATTGTTTTGAAAGTTCACATATTTTAGTAGTTTTTTTTCCCCCCAGATAATGTGGTTTGCAAATTTTTCTCCCAGTCTGTAATTTGTCTTTTCATCCTCTGAGCAATGTCTTTCCCAGAGCGGAATTTTTTAGTTTGGATGAAATCCAACTTATTAATTTTTCCTTTTATAAAGTACGCTTTTGGTGTCAAGTCTAAGAACACTGCCTACCCCTAGGTCCCTCCTATGATTTCCTACGTTTTTTTCCCCCCTAGTTGTAGAGTTTTATAATTTGAGTTAATTTTTGTGTAAGATGAGAGCTTTATATTGAAAAAAAAAAAAGAAAATCTACGGATGTCAAATTGCTCCAGCATCATTTGTTCAAAAAGTTACCTTATCTTCACTGAAGTTTCTTGTATCTTTGTAAAAAATTAGTTGGGCATACTTGTGTTGGTCTGAGTTTTCTACTCTGTTCCATTGATATGTCTATACCTTTGCCAATATCACATAGTTTTGATTAGTACAGCAATATAGTAAGATTTGAAATCAGACTGAGTCTTTCCATTTTATTCTTTTTCAAAACTGTTTTAGCTGTTCTAGTACTTTTGTCTTTCTATATATTAGAATAATTTTGTGTAGATCTACAAAAAATCTCGTTGGGACATATGTGAAACCTGTGCGTCAATGTAGAGAGAATCAGTATCTCCCCTATTTTGAGGCTTCCAATTGATAAACCTGTTACAACTATTTAGATACTTGGATTCTTTCATAAAGTTTGCCGCATGTGAGTCCTGTATGTGTTTTGTTAGACTTATACCTTTCATTTTTACAGTGATTGTAACTGGTATGGTATTGTAGTTTATATTGTATCTAATTACCAGTATAAAGAAATACAGCTTATCTCTGTACGTTTATTTTGTACCTTGCAACATTGTTAAATAACCATTAGCTTGCATGGTTTGCCTGTATGTAACATTCTTCTCTTGCTGCTTATAAAACTTTCTTTGTCTTCCTCTTTTATCAATTTGACCATATGAACTCGGTGTACTTTTGTGTTTATCCCAGTTGGGGTTCTTTAGGCTTTTTGGATCTGTAAACGAACATTTTCCTCCAAATTTGGGAAGTTTCTGGCCATTATTTCTTTAAATACTTTTTTGCATCTTCCTCATTTTTTAGGACTCACAACTCCATGTTGAACTGTTTGATACTGTTTTATACTGAGACACTATGCACTTTTTCCCAGTCTTTTCTCTCTCTTTTTCAAACTGAGTAATTTCTATTGATCTGTTTTCAACTTGAATAATTTTTTCTGCTATCTCAATTTCTGCTAAACCTACCTAGTAAAATTTTCATTTCAGTTATGGTACTTTTTTTGTTTTTTTTAAAAGATTTTATTTATTTATTTGACAGAGATCCTAAGTAGGCAGAGAGGCAGGGAGAGAGAGATAGAGAGAGGGGAAGCAGGCTCCCTGCTGAGCAGAGAGCCCGATGCGGGGCTTGATCCCAGGACCCTGGGATAATGACCTGAGCCAAAGGCAGAGGCTTTAACCCACTGAGCCACCCAGGTGCCCCTCAGTTACTGTACTTTTTAACTTTTGAATTTCTTTTTGTTTTCTTTTAAAAATACAGTTTTCATTTTTCTTTTGGGATCCTTTATCTATTCACTAATATTATGCTTACCTTCATTTCTTAGAATTTATAATAGCTGTTTTTAAGTCTGTTTGCTAAATCTATTATCTGGGCTCACTTTAAGTTAAGTGTCCATTAACTGCTTTTTGTCTTGAATATGGATTGCATGCCCCTATTTTTTGGTACATATAGTAAGTTTTAGCTAAAAACTTAACACTGTATATATTATGTTGCAGTGCTTTGAAATCTGTTTTGTTTTTCTGAGGATTTTTGTTGTTGTTGTTGTTGTTCTATTAAGCAGTTAAATTCCCTGGGTTCAAATTGTGAAACTGTCATATCTACTACATGCAGCAACTAATGTCTTTGCTTAGTTTTTCAGCATCCGGCTACTCTCTTTTTGGTCTGACTCTCATGGTCTCTGTTGGCCACAGACCTGCTTAAGCTCAGCAAAGAATCTGAACAGATTTTACAGTCAGATTTTAAGGTTTATCCTTTCTCTGGTCTCTTTGTTTATAGCAATCTCTCAATATTTCTAAGTGCTTTGCCAGTTCTCAGTTCTACCTTGTGACACCTCAAGCCAGTAAGAATATTACTGTCATTTGAGCTCTGTGCCATCTTACACATAGTTCAGACAATGCACTCAACCAAAGGCACAACACACTTGCAAATCATAGTAAGAGGCAGTTATGTCTTTCAAGGGTACACCCCCTTCTCGTTTCTCCCTACTTTTTCTCAGGTTCTCTGGTATTTACTTTGCAAATGCATGGTTTAGTGATGAGTGTATTCAGACAGTTTATACTTAGATTCTATTATCTTAGTACTTCTGCATCTCTTTTGTCTCCAAAATTTCACTTCAAAGTTCAAATCAGAGTAACTGGAAATTTATCAGTCTGAGTGGGTGCTAGGAGAGCCGGCAGTGGTTAAAGAGCAACTCCAGGCAAGAAAGCCACAAACATGAAATAATCTGATACTCTTCTCAAAATTTTCTCTCTCTGTTCATTTTCCAGTGCATTTGAATATTATTATTATTATTATTATTTATAATTTTTCTAATTTTTATGGTTTTCTGTCAAAGGAATTAGTTAAACTCTTGGCAGTGCCATACTTTGAGGGTAGTTGTGGCTGGTTCTAAAGTTTTACCAGTGAATGTATTTTTTTTCTCTATCCCTACAAATTTTCAAGAGAACCTAAAAGAAAAAAAAGAAAAATAACAACCAACTAGAGAGTAAAGGTTAAGAATTTTTCCTCATAGTAATAGCTTGCATTAAACTTTTACATGCTGTAATACTCTAATTTTTGTGTAATCCACAAGCGAAAATTATAAATTCAGAATTTATGGGCTGAAAGGAATCGTAGAGACCCTTTAGTTAACCCCATCATTCTATGAGGAAACTAAGACCGTCAAGATATGCCCAAGATCATTTAACATGCTTAATATAAAGTGATTGTCTAGGGGTGCCTGGGTGGCTCAGTGGGTTGGGCCTCTGCCTTTGGCTCAGGTAACAATCTCAAGTGTCCTGGGATCGAGCCCCACGTCGGGCTCTCTGCTCACCACGTTGGGCTCTCTGCTCAGCAGGGAGCCTGCTTCCTCTCTCTGCGTGCCTCTCTGCCTACTTGGGATCTCTTTGTCAAATAAATAGGTAAAATCTTAAAAAAAAAAAATAAAATAAAAAAAATAAAGTGATTGTCTAGTTTAAGTTCTTTTCATTATACCATAGTGTAGTTACATAGTTGTATTTTCTATCTTCCACAGGACCACAATTTCAAAATTGTATTGTTTGTGAATACAGGCTATATTCCAGCTATATCAAAGATTACCAAAATAAAAGCTTTAATATCTAAGTCAACAGAAAAGCAAAACAATGTAACAGATGACTTAACTCTCTCAGCCTGAAAAAAGATGAAGGTTTGGACCACTAAACCAGCATGTTCATACTAACTGAACTAGGTTTTTGAGGAAGGTTTTTCAAATACTATAAACCTCATCTTCTCTTTAGTGTTTCAAGTGAGAACGCAGTGTGCCTCTTTCTTGCAATTTTCAGCCATTAACTCTTGTAAATAACAGATGTTACTTTTCTTGCATGCCATCTCACTATGGCCCTCTGCTGTTAAATTAAAAAATGGTTTTCTGGCCACTACTCCCCAACTATTAGTGTTTGTGAAAACAGTTTTTCTAGTATGAATCCCAAGGGCCCCAGTGTTGTCATGTTAGTTGCCTGTCTGACCTATTAGCTTCACTGCTGTGCTAATTAGGCCAAGTTGGAAGGCTGACTTTTCTGAGAGCCACTCAAATTAGTAAGATCGATTGCAGGACCACAAACCATCCCAGATTCCAACTAGACAGAACCTACAGGGATACATGTATGGCTCAAGGCCAATTCCTAACCATGGGAAAGGAATTCCTAACCACTATGATAAAATGGCTTAAAAGAACACATCCAAGGAAAAGGCTGAAGATGGTGATGTAGGAAGACTCTGAACTTTCCTCCTCTATAGACACATCAAATCTATACCTATTTATAGAGCAATTCCTCCTGAAGAATAACTGTGGGCTGACTAAACAGCTTCTGTATAAAAAAAGATAGACCAGGGGCGCCTGGGTGGCTCAGTGGGTTAAGCCGCTGCCTTCGGCTCAGGTCATGATCTCGGGGTCCTGGGATTGAGTCCCGCATCGGGCTCTCTGCTCAGCAGGGAGCCTGCTTCCCTCTCTCTCTCTCTGCCTGCCTCTCCGACTACTTGTGATTTCTCTCTGTCAAATAAATAAATAAAATCTTAAAAAAAAAATAAAAAAGATAGACCACATAGAGAACAACAAAACAGACGGAGACTAAATTAAAGGGAACCCCTCCACCCCCAATGCTGTGAAATATGCAGCAGGGGAGAATGGGCAGGGGGAAAGAATAATACTGAAGGATCATGAGCAGATTTGTCTGCTCTGAGGCACAGAAAAAAAAGCTGTGGTTTAGAATAGCAAATAGAATATAAAGGAATCAGCTCTAGAACCCTATCAGACAGCAGAGGAACTGCTGAAACTCCCTTCAGGTGGGAGGAGCTGGCAAGCACCAGAGTTTATGTTTCCCCTCCACCTTGACAGTATAGACAGGAGCAGGGGCTGGGCACATTAGTCAGATTACCATCTCAGTGAGCCCCTTGACCACATCATCCCCAGCTGTCCCACCAAGGGAGGCCCAAAACCATGCACACTGGGACACCCTGGTCACTAGAGCTCCACCCATTTCAGCAGGTAACACAGGAGCAAAGGTGCAAAGCACCAGGCCCACACCAGTTCAGTTGCAGATGGCTTGCTGGGGTCCCCCTGATGCAGAGCACTCTGGGACCTCCTAGCTCATGGATGCTTTAGCTCTCGTTCTAGCTACCCTGCCAGGGTACCCACTGTGTGGAGCACCTTGGGAACCCCTAGCCTGTGCCTACTTCAGTGCCAGCTGTCCTGCCAGGGCACTCCCTGAATGGAGCATTCTGGCCTGTGGCAGCTTTGGCTCCAACCACCCCTTCAGGGTGCTTCCTTTGTGGAATGCCCTAAGACACCCTAGCTTGTACTCATTGCAGCTGCAGCTATTTTGCAGAGCTTTCCGCAGAGCGAGGCCCACGACACGTGCCCCCCACCCCAATTTACCTTCAGCTATCTTGCTGAGGCACTCTCTGTACAGAGAGCCCCAGGACCATCCCGGACCACACCCACTTCAGCTCTGAACATCCCAGACCCAGAATGGAGTGCTTCAGGACCCCCAGCCCATGCCAGCCACAGCTCCAGTCAGTTAACCAAAATTACCAGTCACACAGTCTACACAGAGGATGACCATACACAGGGGCATTCCCTCAAGTTTAAGAGAAGTAGCTGTTCTACCAAATTCATAGAACAGGCACAGAAAGGCAGGCAAAATGAGAGAGAGGAACATGCTCCAAACTAAAGAACAAGATGAAACCTCATAAAAAGAATGGAAGGAGATAAATGAAATGGAGACAAGCAATATGCCTGACAAAGAGTATAAAATCATGATCATAAAGATGTTCACCAGACAGGAGAGAAGGGTGAAAGAACTCACTGAGAACTTTAACAAAGAGATAGAAAATATAAAAAGAACCAGAGTTGAGGGATATAATAACTGAAATGAAAAATATACTAGAGGGAATTAACCCAGATTAGTGAATGCAGAAGAATGAATTAGTGATCTAGAGGACAAGTTAATGCAAGCCACCTAAGCTGAACAGCAAAAAGAAAGAAGAATTAAAAAAAAATAAGGGAAGGTTAAGGGATTTATTGGACAATATCAAGTAAACAAACACTCATATTATAGGGGTCCCAGAAGAAGAAAGAGAGAAAGGGGCAGGAAACTTATTTAAAAAAAATAGCAGAAAACTTCCCTAACCTGGGGAAGAAAACAGACATCTTGGCCTAGGATGCAAAGAATTCCAAACAAGATAAACCCACGGAGGTCCACACCATGACATATTGTAATTAAAATGTCAACTATTGAAGAGACTCTTAAAAGCGGCAAGAAGCAAATAGTTATACATAAGGGAAATCCCACAAGGCTATTGTCTGATTTTTCAGCACAAACTTGGCAGAACAAAAAGGAATGGTATAATATATTCAAAGTACTGAAAGGGGAAAAACCTACATGCAAGAATACTCTACTTGGCAAGGTTATTCAGAATAGAAGGAGAGAGTTTCCCAGAGTTAAAGGAGTTCAGCAGCACCTGGGTGACTCAGTCATTAAGCATCCACCTTCAGCTCAGGCCGTGATCCCAGGATCCTGGGATTGAGCCCTGCATCAGGCTCCCTGCTTGGTGGGAAGCCTGCTTCTCCCTCTCCCACTCCCTCTGTTGTGTTTCCTCTCTTGCTGTGTCTCTTTCTATCAAATAAATAAATAAATCTTTAAAAAAATAAAAGAACTTAAAGGAGTTCATTACCACTAATTTGGCCTTAGAAGAAATGTTAAAGGGACTTCATTAAATGAAAAGAAAAGGCTCTAAGTAGAAGAAAAGGATGATATGAAGATATATATCTATATGTATGTCTAGATATATTGATATATATATATCTATAAAGTTAATATAAAGTTAACTTTATAAAGTTATAAAGTTATATATCTATAAAGTTATATAAAGATTTATATATATATAGAAATCTTTACATCTTTATAACTATATACCTTGAAATCTATATAAAGATAGAAAACATGACAACATATACATGGAATGGGGGAGCAAAAAAAGTTCTTTTAGGGACGCCTGGGTGGCTCAGTTGGTTAAGCAGCTGCCTTCGGCTCAGGTCATGATCCCAGCGTCCTGGGATCGAGTCCCGCATCGGGCTCCTTGCTCGGCAGGGAGCCTGCTTCTCCCTCTGCCTCTGCCTGCCATTCTGTCTGCCTGTGCTCGCTCTCTCCCCTTCTCTCTCTCTGATAAATAAATAAAATCTTAAAAAAAAAAAAAAAGTTCTTTTAGAATGTGTTTGAACTTAAGTGACCATCAACTTATAGATTGCTACATACTTGGGATGTTATATATGAACTTCATGGTAACAACAAAACCAAAATGTGTAATAGATAACAAAAAAATAAAGAGAAAGAAAGCCAAGCATACACTAAAGAAAGTCATCAATCACAAGAGAAAATAGCAAGAGAGAGCAAGAGAAGGAACAGAAGAACTACAAAAATAGCTAGAAAACAATGGACAAAAGGGCAGTAAGTACATGCCTATCAATAATTACTTTAAAATGAAAATGTTGAAATGCTCTAATCAAAAGACATAGAATGACTGAATGGGTGAAAAAACAAGACCCATCTGTATGCTACCTACAAGAGGCTCACTTCTGACCCAAAGACATACAGACTGAGAATGAAGGGCTGGAAAACATATTCCATGCAAATGAAAGTGGGGTGAGGCGTGGTGGGGAGGGGGTCAGGGTAGCAGTACTTATCAGACAAAGCAGACTCTATAACAAAGACTTTAACAAGAGACACAGAAGGGCATTATGTAATGATAAAGAAATGAATCCAACAAGAGGATATAATAAGTGTAAACATTTTTGCACACAACATCAGAGTATGTAAGTACATAATACAAATGTTAACAGACATAAATGTAGAAATTGACAGTAACACAATAATAGTAGAGAACATTAATACCCCACTTACATCAATAAAGAGAATATCTGGGCCAAATAAGGAAACAGCATCTCTGAACTAGACCAGATGGACTTAATAGATACAGAAGATTCCACCCCCAAAACAGCGGAATACACATTTTTTTCAAGTGGACATGGAACATTCTCCAGGACAGATCACATGTGGGCCACAAAACAAGTCTCAATAAATTTAAAAAAGACTGAAATCATACTATGCATCTTTTCTGACTGCAATGGTATGAAACAAGATATCAATCACAAGAAAGCAACTGGAAAAAACACAAACACATGGAGGCTAAATGCTAAATGCTCCTAACCAACCAATAGGTCAATGAAGAAATCAGAGAGGAAATAAAAAATATAGAGAGACAAATGAAAGTGGAAAAACAATCATTCAAAATCTTTCAGATGCAACAAAAACAGTTCTAAAAGGGAAACTTATAGCAATACAGTCCTATCTCAAGAAATAAGAAAAATCTCAAACACTTTAACCTTATAACTAAATGAACTAGAGAAAGAACAAACAAAGCCCAAGCTTAATAGAAGGAAGGAAATAATAAAGACCAGGCAGATATAAATGAAATAGACTCTAAAAAAAGAAAATAGAAAGATCAATGAAACCAAGAGTTGGTTCTTTGAAAAGGTAATAAAATTGATAAACCTTTAGTCAGATTCATCAGACAGGGCCCAAATAAATAAAACCAGAAATAAAAGAGAAGAAACAACTGACACCACAGAAATACAAAGAATTATGAGACCACTACAAAAAATTATATGCCAACAAATGGGACAACCTAGAAGAAATGGATAAATTCCTAGAAACATACCAAATACAATACAAACATACCAAAACCAAATGAGGAAGAAATAGAAAATCTGAACAGACCAATTACTAGCAACAAAATTGAATGTGATAAAAAAACTCCCAATAAGCAAAAATCTAAGACCAGACAGAATCACAGGTGAATTCTACCAAATATTCAAAGAAGAATTAATACTATTCTCCTCAAATGGTCCAAAAAATAGAAGGGGAAGAAATTCATTCTATGAAACTAGCATTACCCTGATACCAAAATCAACCAAAGACACTACAGAAAGAGAAAACTACAGGTCAGTACTCCCAATGAACATAGATGCAAAAATCCTCAACAAAATATAAGCAAACTCAAATCAAGACTATATTAAAAGGATCATTTGCCACAATGAAATGGGAATTACTCCAGGGATACAAGGACGGTTTATTATAAACAAAACCAACATGATACATCACATCAACAAAACAAAGGATTAAAAATAGGGGTGCCTGGGTGGCTCAGTGGGTTAAGCCTCTGCTTTCAGCTCAGGTCATGATCTCAGGGTTCTGGGATCGAGCCCCACACTGGGCTCTCTGCTCAGCAGGAAGCCTGCTTCTCCCTCTCTCTCTGCCTGCCTCTCTGCCTACTTGTGATCTCTCTGTCAAATAAATACATAAAATCTTAAAAAAAATAATAAAATATTGCAAATTGTGGTCCCAAGGCAATGTACAGATTCAGTGCAATCCCTGTCATATATCAATAGCATTTTCTTTTTTTTTTTTTAAAGATTTTATTTATTTATTTGACAGAGAGAGATCACAAGTAGGCAGAGAGGCAGGCAGAGAGAGAGGAGGAAGCAGGCTCCCTGCTGAGCAGAGAGCCCCATGCGGGACTCGATCCCAGGACCCTGAGATCATGGCCTGAGCCGAAGGCAGCGGCTTAACCCACTGAGCCACCCAGGCGCCCCATCAATAGCATTTTCCATAGAACTAGAACAAAGTGTTCAAAAATTTGTGTTGAACCACAGAAGACCCCACGTATCCAAGTCAATCTTGAGAAGGAAGAACAAAACTGGAGGTATCACAGTCCTGGAGTTCCAGATGTACTACAAAGCTATAGTAATCAAACACAATATGGATCAGTGGAATGAAATAGAAAGCCCAGAAACAAATCCACACTTACATACTCAATCTATAACAAAGGAGGCAAGAATATACAAAGGGAAAGGACAGTCTCTTAGATAAATGGTGCTGGGAAAACCTGACAGCTACATGAGAATGCAGCTGGACTACCTTCTCACACTATATGTAAAAGTAAACTCAAAATGGATTAAGACCTAAACGTGAGACCTGAAACCATAAAACTCCTAGAAGAAAACACCAGTGGTAATCTCTTGGACATTAACTTTAGATATATTTTTCTGGATATGTCTCCTCTGTTGAGGGAAACAAATGTAAGAATAAACTTTTGGGACAACATCGAAATAGAAAGCCTCTGCACAGCAAAGGAAACCAGTAAAACAAAAAGACAACCTACTTAATGGCAGAAGATATTTGCAAATGATGTATCCAAGAAGGGGTTAATATCCAAAATGAATAAGGAACTTATACAACTCAACACCAAAAAGACAATCTGATTAAAAGTAGGCAGAGGACCTGAATAGACATTATTCTAAAGAAGACATACAGATGCCCAACAGATACATGAGAAGATGCTCAACATCACCAATCAAGTAAATGCAAAACAAAACCACTATGAGATATCACCTCATGCCAGTCACAATGGATATAATAAAAAAAGACAAGAATAACAAGTGTTGGCAAGGATGTGGAAGAAAAGGAAACCCTTGTGCACTATGGGTGGGAATGCAAACTAGTGCATTGACTGTGGAAAACAGTATGGAGGATGCCTGGATGGCTCAGTTGGTTCAGCAAGACTTCAGTTCAGGTCCTGGGATTGAGCCCATGAGGGGCTCCCTGCTTGACAGGAAGCATGCTTCTCCCTCTCCCCCTTCTACCTGCTCGTGCACTCGTGCCCTCTCTCTCAAATAAATCTTAAATAAAGTGTACCTCCACATTTGACATGGGTCATTACTTTCATCTCTCCATATGAATGAAAGAAGTATAGTATATGGGAGAACAATCACAGGAACCAAAATAGTATTATTATAATCATCTTTCAATATTGAATAATGCTGCTTTTACTGTTATGTTTTTTAAATCTAAATTTACATTTTTATGTAAATAAACTGTATAGAATCAATGTGAACAAAATGCAAAGAATAAATGTATATTCAACATGTGAATCAATACTCTAGGACAGGTATACAGAAATGGAGATCAATAATGAGCTGGTAAATCAGGCCCTCTTTATCATTCTAAAGTCTATGTTATCTCTTACATTAAGCCTTCTTTGACGTGACTCTGGGTCTTACTACAGAAAAATGTTGAAAGACAAAACATGAAATGCAGAAACACTCATGCAATTTAGAACCTCTATGTCATTGTTTTTATTTGGGTAATAGAACTTTAAAAAATACAGTAGACTAATGAGCTTCATGAAGTCAGTAACTTATCTTTTTTTAAGAAAGATTTTATTTGTTACAGAGACAGAGAGGAAGCTCACATGAGAGAGAACACAAGTTGGGGGGTGGGGAAGGGCAGAGGGAGAAGCAGGTTCCCCACCAAGCCGGGAGCCTGATGCCTCAGGGCTTGATCCCAGGACTCTGGGATCATGACCTGAACCGAAGACAGGCGCTTAACCAACTGAGCCAACCAGGCACCCCAGTAACTTATCTTGTTCCTCATTCTATCTCTATGAGTTCAGCATTTAGTGCAGTACCTAGCATAAACTAGGCTTCCTATAATTACTAAGAGAATGAAAATACATGAATGAATAAATGAAGATAAAACACAAAAACCTAATGACTGTCCTCCAGAGATAATATTAGTATGTTCAATAGTATTCCTCAGCTCTGTGTGGTTCACTGTTCTAAGAGTTCTACATGTCAACTCATTATTTCCATTTTACAGATGAGGAAACCAAGACATAAAGTAACACCTCAAGGCCACACTATGAATTGTGGGCCAAGGATTCAAATTCAGACAGTCTGAGTATACAGCTTAGGCTGTGACTCAATGTGATAGATTTCTAGAAATGCCACTTTAGGAGTATACATTGTAAAAGTGCTTCTTAAATGATAAAATGACAGTAGCTAGAAGACTTGAAGGATTTTTCAAAGCGGTTGGAGAAAAGGAAGTTGAAAAGATTGAAATCAGGCACGCAGAAGTTTATAAAAATGTAAGGCAATAGACTTTTAGAGCATCCAACGCAGAATACCTTCAAATGTAAACATTATATTAATAGCTAATCTCAGGAGAATTTATCTAAAGTCAGGAAATAAGTGGAATTTGAAAATTTCTTTCATGCAAGACTAGACATTAAGTCTTTGATGGTACTTTAATTTATTACAACAATAAGTAAGATGAAATTCCCTGTTAGCCCCAATTCATAGTCACATTTCTTGTTGAGAAATTCTAGGAGTACAAGTTTTTTAATGTGCTGATATCTTACCTTTTCTTTTTGCTGATGATCATATCCATGGTTTGGAGCAGTCGCCGTTCCAGGGCTAGAATATCTGCATCAGTCACATTTCTATAAATAGGCGCAAACTGTTAGCAATGTTTGGGGATCCCATCCTTGGGCATAATAAATACAAGACAGCTGGAGAAACACATAAACCTTAGTTGTTACCCAGTAATTCAAGGACCTTTTCTAGAGAATATTAAAATGACTATAAAAAGCAAAAATGCTTTTGCTTTCATTTTTTTTTATAGTTAAAAGTTTTGCAGTCTCAGGGCAATAGAAGGTAACTGGCTCTCTTATAGTCTTTCTTAGCTTATGATGCACATGTAAGCACTCTTACAACTTACAAGAAGGGATTGCCTTCTACCATTCTACTTCTAGGAGGAACTGATTTACAGAAGTGGGGATTAGCTCACATTGCATGAGACATGCGCCTTTAAAAAGTGTAAGACGAAGTAAAGAGAATCTGACTAAAATCACCATTTTTAAAAAGATTTATTTATTTTAGAGAGAGACAGAGAGTGAGTGTATGCCTATGAGTGGGGGTAAAAGGAGAGGGAGAGGGAGGATCTCAAGCAGACTCTCTGCTAAGTGCAGACCCCAATGTGGGGCTCAATCTCAAGTCTCACAACCCCAAGATCATGACCTGAGCTGAAATTAAGAGTGGAACACTCAACCGAGTTACTCAGGTGCCCCGAAATAACCATTTTAAAAATAAGTGAAAGTAGGACAAACAAAGGGCAAATAATATAAGATTATTTATTTGGAGAGATTCTTAGGATAATGCCTTTAAAGACAGAGGGAAAGAATTTAAAAAGCAGTGTCACAGATCTCATATTCAAGTATTAATGGTGATGGCATGCTAGGACATATGTATTCATGAAGTAACAGGAAAAAAAAAAAGAGACAAAATTCTTTTTACCTGAGGAAATAGGACATGTACGTGTATGGGCAGTTGACAGCACCAAATCCAGAAAGAAGAGCCATGAGAGTCACACCAATTACACCTACCCGGCTGATGAGCTGTTCTATGGACAAAATCCCTAAAAACATCAAAGTGATAAAGATAAAATGGCATTGCAAGGCGAAAAATGACAGAAAACCTCAACCATTACATACAACTTAAATAAGCGAAATTTTAATTATCAATATTAAATTTAAAAATTCAATTATCAATATGTAGATCTTCCATAATAAATATATAAAAGTCTACGGATTTTCCTCCTATCCCATATGCTTCCAGAATCATCTCTATTGCTAGGCGATGGTAATGCTAAAGTAATATTTGCAGATAATACTTTTTCACTTAAGGTAGTGTGAACTCTAGCAAAGCACTTTTAGTAGTAAAAGCTTTGGCAAAATAATGTTAGGAAAGTAAATCTGCTGGAAAAGTAGAAATACCAGGGACCACTTTCCACTATACTTACCATCAAGATACACACTTCCCCCTTAGGTCATAATAAGCTTATGTCTTACTCATTTTTGTCCATAAACACATAAGGTATCTCACAGATGAGCTGAATTTATACGTGAGTATCTTAAAGGCAGATACGTGAGTTTTAGATTATCAGTTGTATTCTAATTATCAATTGTTTCTGATTATTTGAGAATGCTGATAATTAGTAGTTAAAATAAATGCCATGTATATTTGGGATAAATGAGAGAAAGCAATGCTGAAGAATAAGCCAGGAAGCTTGGAATCACAGAACAAAACTAGTTTTGTTTTCCCTTCCTGTTTCAAGAATGGAATCCACTTCAGCATTATTCACTCTGGCCTAACACCAGAGCTGCCATTCAGGAATTTTGTTGGCTTTGAAACCAAAATTCCAATATTCTGGTCCTCCTGCTCCTGTGCTTCCACTACACCATTTCAGAGCTCTTTGTGACCTCTGGTCTCTATAATCTTCTGCTTTTTCCTACCTTCCATTTCTTCCTTCACAGAGTCTAAGCTCCAAGCTTACTTGCTTCAACTTCTCTCATTAGGACACTGTCCTGACTGTCTTTCTTTAGCGCTGATCCTAAAAACTCCCTATCTTGGATCAGTCTAACACTCCATCTTCCCTGTGCCCATGACTGAGCTGCTAAAACAGCTAGAGTGCATTGTGATATTGGTGCCATTACAGATTTATGGTCTTTAATCTTAATAGAACTTACAACACTACTGAGGAATTCTTCTCCTGCCCTTGGTCAGCCATTTCTTCCCAATTCCCTCAGCAGACTAAATCTTAAAAAAAAAAATTATTTTAGGGGTGCCTGGTGACTCAGTTAGTTAAGCATCTGCTTACAGCTCAGGTCGTGATCTCGGGGTACTGGATCCAGCCCCATGTCGGTTCCCTGTTCAGAGGGGAGTCTTTTCTCCTTCTCCCTCTGTTATCTCTCTCTCTCAAATAAATAAATTAATTTAATTAAATTTTAAAATTTTATTTTAGAGAGAGAGAGAGAGTGTGAGCGTGCACAAGCACATGGTGGGGAGGGGCAGAGGGAGAGTGGGAGACAGAACCTCAAGCAGACTCCCCACTGAGTGCAGAGCCTGATACCTGCCTTGATCTCACAGAATCTCACTGAGCTCATGACCTCAGCTGAAACCAATAGTGAGACATGTATCTGCCTGAGCCACCAGGTGTCGCACCACTCCCATCCAGCAGGAAACCTTGAATTCATTTTCCAAATCCTTGTTCTCAGTAGCTAATGCCCCTATTATAGAAGTTATTAGATATATACTTCCTTCTACTATATTCACATCTGCAATCATCCTCCCAACTTGTCCCCCTCAAACAAGACAGTGTGCAAACCTAAGAATTCTCTACCTGTGCTTTGATCTTATTTCCTTTCTACTGCCTCCAGAATCTTGTTCCATCACCTGTCCTCTCTATCTTCAATATTTCCTTCCTGGCTGGTTCTTTTCCTTCAGTTTCAAGTCTCTTTCCTAAGAAAGTCTGTCCATAGCCTTGAGTTTATCTCTAGTCGCCAATCTTCTATTTCCCCCATAAAAGCCAAACTTTTTGAAAGGAACTCACACTTACTATCACCTCTTCTTCACCTCCATTTATTCTTCAACTGGCTGCCATTCGGCTTCCATTCCATTCTCCTACCTGAAGAAAATTGCTTTCACTAATAATCATAATGGCAATAGTAGAGCAACATTCATCAATGCCTATTATGTACCAGGAACTGTTTGAAGCAGTATTAACTCATTTACTCCTCATGACAGCCCTGTGAGGCAGGTATTATGAAAAACCTCACTTTGTGGATTCAGAAACAGAAGCACTAAGAGGGTAAGTAAGTAACTTAGTCAAGGCCACACAGCTAGTGGCAGTGTCCTTTTGAACTCTTGTTCAAAAACAAGCAGTGTAGCTCTACAACCTATGCTCCTGGTTGTAAAATTCAATGACATTTTCCAATCCATGCTTTATTCGATCTTTCATGACATGAATTGTTGTTTAGTCTCATGCTCTACTAACTGAGCTAGCCAGGCAATTGAATCATTGTTATTTAAAATTATTTTTCTTTCTTGGCTTTTATACCATTTCTCTCAGTTACCCTTTAACTTTTCTAGTTATTATTTTCTCGGGTCTTCTCTGCTCAGAATGGGCCCGAAGCTATTTCATTTCACTCTATACATTTTCCATGGTTAATCTTGGCTATTTTCTCAGGTTTATCCAATGGTGTTTAGCTGATGGTGCCTAATTTTTTTGATTCCTGGAATTATTTCCATAAGGACTAATAAATCCATACCTTCCTCTTAAGTTGCCAACTGCCTGCTGAATCTCACTTGGATGTGCATAGGCAACTCAAATTCAACATATGCCAAGTTTGAATTATCTTCCTTCTTCTGCACTACCTTTTCTAGAAAATGATATCAACTATCTAGTCACCAAAATAGAGAAGTCTATACCACTAGTCTCCATTCTGCCTCTTGCTCCCCTTTGAATGTACCAGTCTTTTTTTTTTTTTTTTTAACCTCAGGGTTTTTTTTTTTTTTTAAATTTTTATTTATTTATTTGACGGACAGAGATCACAAGTAGGCAGAGAGGCAGGCAGTGAGAGAGGAGGAAGCAGGCACCTCCCTGAGCAGAGAGCCCGATGCAGGACTCAATCCCAGGACCCTGGGATCATGACCTGAGCCGAAGGCAGAGGCTCTAACCCACTGAGCCACCCAGGTGTCCCTAACCTCAGGGTTTTACATGATGTCTCTTGTGCCTTCTTGCTGGGTCTAGCTTTGGTCTTGTCCTTTAAATCTCAGCTTAAATACTTCCTCATAAAGGCTGACTCTAACCACTAGCATCTAATTTGACATCCTTATCTACATTGTTGTCTACCACAGTAACCTGTTTTCTCCTTTTTTTTTTTTTTAAGATTTTTATTTATTTATTTGACAGACAGATCACAAGTAGGCAGAGAGGCAAGCAGAGAGAGAAAGAGAGGAAGAAGCAGGCTCCCTGCTGAGCAGAGAGTCTGATGCGGGGCTTGATCCCAGGACCCTGAGATCATGACCTGAGCCAAAGGCAGAGGATTTAACCTGCTGTGCCACCCAGGCACCCCAACCTGTTTGCTCCTTAATAATAATCACAACTGGCAATTATTTGTTTATATATTTACTGTTCAGTCCTCTCCGCCAGAGGGTAAGTTTCAGGAGGGCAGAAACCAAGTTTGTTTCATTCATGGTTGTGTCCCCAGCACTTAAAATAAAACTAGGTATTCAAAAAATATTTGTGGAATGTTATATGAATGACTAAATCCTTATTCAAATTCTGTTCATTCTACTTCCCACATACCTCTTTACATCATCTTTATAGGAAGGAATCATGTCTTACTGATCTTTGATTTTCTTACTGCCTGGCACATGGAAGGTGTTTAGCAAATGTTTATTGACTATAGATATAAAATTATCCAGTAACAAAAAAAAAATCAAGGGATTAATGTAGGTTATTGAATATTAAAAAACTAGAAAAATGCCCCCTCTACTTTTATTCCCTTTAAGGTGGTATCCCTTTAGTAAATATCTTTTCCTGGTCTAAAGTACTTTGAAGATATGATCTACGTAATCTTAGCAGTTCTATAAAGTTAAGGTCAATTGTTACTTGTCTTCTGGCTAATAAGTATAAAGTCAGGTGGATGAAGTGGCATGCGGAAAACCATCTCACTGTTGCCATCTGCTCACGCAGATTCATTCTAGCTTCATACACTTTTTATTTATTATTTATTTTTTTGTGCACTTCATAAACCTTCTTAGCCTCCTTTACTCCTTCCCAGTATGGAATGCCTTCTCATCTTCCTTGGTTCAGGCACTGCACAAGGAGTACTTCCACAGAAATCTTTTCATTATAGGTAAGGATGGGGTCCTGCAGTCTTTTTGTGGTCTCTACAGTAATAAATCATACTGATTGTTGGGGTAGTCCTAGAAAAGCTCTAAGATGGCAGGGTAAGCCTGGCTGCTTCTTATCCATTGCCTAAACTGTTCTTTCTACTTACTTCTTTTAGGCAAATGAATGACTTCATGGAAAACTAAAACAGAAACTATTTCCCCAGCTCTTCCTGCTAGTGTCTTCTTTAGGATATCTCTACAGAATTTTGAAAAAAAGATGAAGATACCAAAGATGTGATGGTCTTCATCTCCCTTCAGGCGTGGTCTGGCTACACAGGTCGTGTGAACTGACTGCTCACAAGAAGAAAGCTGGAGACAGACACCAGAGTCTTGTCTTTGGGCTGCGTGTTAGCTTGTGCTATTACTGAAAGCAGCCTTGGGGTCCTTTTATAATTCTTGTCCCTCATTTCTGATATCACAAATTTCTCTCTCTTGGGCTTACTTGAAATAGTTTATAGGAGAGCTATATTGTCAGGGCCTCTGTACTCCAAATTTTTCCCTATATGGACATGCGCATGCTAATCATATTGGCAAATCCTAAAATCCTATCCAGAGTGTTACATTCTTAAACTCATCTAGTACCTTGGAGAGACTAAGATTGTTTTTTTATTCACTGATTCAATAAACATGTATTAAACATTTATGTGCTAGGTTCCACTCTAGACACTGGGGATAGAAAGATAAGATGTAGTTTTTGACCCCAGGGTCCTCAGGGGGCTTATGAGTTAATGAGGAAGTTAGAAAAGGTAACAAGTAATTAAAATTGTTATAGGTGATATAAGTACACTGAGGTGGGAGCAATTAGTATCTTCATGATGGCCAGAAAAATCTAGAATGGACAAGAGTTAAATATTGCAAGAATAGGTATTTTCTAGAAAAACAAAAGGTGAAGGAATGTCCTGACTGAGAGCCACCCAGGCATCCCTGTATATGCTTTTTAAAACTGTGCATTTTCTCTGATCCTCCTGCAGCACAATCTTATAACCTCTTTCCTCGATCCCTGCTACAGGGAAGGAGTAGACACAGATGGATTCATGGTAGATTCTAGATACTGTTTTACTCAACATTCATTCCAATGCCTTTCAGGCATGTCTTCTTGTATTACAGAATCTGGAAAGCCAAATATTCTTTCTCAGATTTCCTTGAAACTAAGGTTCTGAATGTACCTAGGCTGTATCCAATTCACATGCCCATGTGAGACATCAGAGGCAGAAGTGAATAACATGGGAGTGTGGACAGCATTTGGGACTGCAGCAGTCCTACTATCTGATCCCTGATGTCACAGGTCCCCAGTGGTAGTGACAACTTCAGTGGGGTTTTCTCCAGTGACTACTGTTGTATGGTTGAATGTTACTCTTCACTGCAGCATTTAAGTTTGACATCTTGCTTTCCTAAAAATTCTATTAACTCCCTGATATCCTGAAATAAATTACTTTCTGCTTTAAATTTGTTAGAGTAGATTCTGTTTTCTGCTCTAAGAATCCTGACATAGCAGGACAGTGGAATGAACAAGCGTGTATTTTTTTTAAACCTCCAGTATCAAAGTGCCAATATATTCACTACAGGTGGCATAGAGATCTATACCTATATTCATGTATATATTTCTGAAGTAGTTCTGAAAGGACTATTAGATGACAGATTATTGTTCCTGGTTTTTAGCACAGAAAATAGGGCTCTATGATCTGCTCTTGTATTTGAAGATTTCGTTAAGTTTTATTTACGTAATCTCTACACCCAGCAAGGGGCTCGAATTCATGACCCCAAGATAAGAGTTGCATGCTCTACCAACTGAGCCAGCCAGGCGCTCCTGCTCTTCTATTTAAAATGAACTTTATTGTGTACAGAGAGACACTGATACCTAGAAAGCTTTTCTTTATCCACTAATTTTTAATGTTTTATGTCACTGCTCTTTCCTAAAATACATATACTCCCCAAAGACAGTATTTATCTTTACTTGAGCAGCGGTCATTTATCTTTTGGGTCACTGGCCCCTTTGGGAATCTAATAAAAGCTTGTGGATACTTCAGCTCCAAATATACATACAAATATTTCCTGATAATTCTACATACAATAACAGGAACTTTAAATATATAGACAACTTTCCCCTCCCCTTACTCTCTTGAAGTTCATTCACTAACTGAAGGTCAAAAACTCCTGCTCTAAAATCATAGAAGTAGTTTCCAAAGCCAGTATTTGATATTTCCTAGGATAAAGGGAAATTCAGTTTAAAACCACACTGTTAAAATAAATAATAATAAAATAAAACCATACTGTTTTTAGAGAAGTAATTTGCTATATTTCCCACAATCAGAAGTTTAAAAATAGTTGTTTTTTAAAATTAGGAAATGATAAACAATTATTTCCTTCTCCGCACCACATTTATACTTACCATGTTTTGGGCTGAGAATGGGAAATGGATCTCCCAGTTTCCAGAAGAAGTACATGAAGGTCAGCCACAGGAGACAGGAGAAGAGCAGACGCTGTTTATGTACTAGGAAAGAGGAGAAGGACAGTAAGGTAAAACAGATCTATGTTAAAGAGCTTGTTCTACTTACAGATAGGGAATCATACTAATATTTGGCTGGCTTGTTCACTTGACAAATGAGTGATGGAATAAAAGTTTTTAGAGAAAGCATCCTAATCACTGTAAGAGGAATTTGGCTGAAATTAAGATGTGGGTTAAGGGAGATACTATAGTGGAAATAGAAATACAGCTGTTGCAGCACAAATTGTCTAATCAGTCAACATTGATTTTGCGCCAAACTTCTTAAGATGCTGTATGCGAGGCATCCGTAAACAACAGTCGCTACTGAAAGTAACGTAGAAATGAAGCTCTCCACAGCCTCAATCCCCACAAATCCTTATCTCAATCTATGTGCTGACACGAGAGGGTAAAATACTCACGTTTACAAATACTCACATAGTCGGATGTTGCTCACAATAAAATAGCCAATGTAAAAAGGCACCATGAAAACCAGGATCAGAAGGATTACACACAGGTTCATTTTCCAGTGAAAATAACGGGAACTGAAATAAATATTAAAGAATATCACTAGAAGGGGAAGAAGGCAGCAACTTTCATTCTCTTTAGTCTTAAAGATTTCTTACTCGGAACTCAATACTGAATATATCCCATCCACTTAGTCAAGTAGGCTGTTACTGTCTGCTTCTTTATAGAGGTTAAAGAATATATTATAGAGTCCTGAAAAGTATATATGAACATCCTAACTTTCTAAAAATTTTACTTATTTAAATGAGCATGGAAATGATCTAGTTATATTCATAGGCAGTGTATAATAACATATCAACATATACTATTACTGGTAGAATATGACTATTGTTTCATTTATCACTGGGAGTCTCATAATTAAAAGAAAATAAATGTCAATAGTAATCGCTATAAATAGTAACATGCTATAAAGACTTAAATATTTCTTTTGCATCTTCAATATAAACATTTGATCTGCATGACTACTTTTATAAATGCTTATGAACTGTATTTTGTGAATTGATTAAAATATTTTTAGGACTTTTATTTTTGATGCTATGGCTTTTATTCCCATGACTTATGCATTCCATAACTAGAAGCCGGTATCTCCCACTCCCCTTCACCAATTTTGTCCAACCCCGGACCGTGGACATTTTTTTAAAATAACAATTTTATTGAGATAGAATCCACCCATTTAAGGTGTACAATTCAATGGTTTTTGCATATTCATAAAGTTGTACAACCATCATAATACATTTTAGGACATTTTTCATCACTCCATAGTGAAACTGTTCCCATTCGCTCTCCTTTTCTCCTCACTGCCCCAGTCCTGGGAAACCCCCAATCTACTGTCTCTATGGATTTGCCTATACATGTCATCTTATGTCTGGCTTCTTCCACTTAGCATAATGTTTTCAAGGTACTTCATTCTTATTTATAGCTAAATAATGTTCATTCAATTGTATAGATATGCCACATTTTGTTTATCCATTCGTTAGTTGCTGGACATTTGGATTGTTTCACTTTTAAGCTATTATAAACAGTGATGCTAGGAACACTTGGGTATGAACTTTTGTGTGGACATGTTTCATTTCTCTTTAGGTATGTACCCAGGAGTGGAATTGCTCGGTCATATGATAACTATTTAATTTTTTGAGGACTGCTGCTATTTCCCAGTGGCTGCACCAGTTTACATTCTCCCCAGTAGTATAGGAAGGTTCCAAATTCTGCAGTGTCTTGCTCACACTTGTTACTGTCTTTGATTATAGCCATCTTCATGGGTGTCAAGTGGTAACTTAACAATGATTTTGACTGCCATTTCCCTTCAAACGACTGATGATGCTGAGGATCTTTTCATATGCTTATTGGCATACATGTATCTTATTTGGAGGAATGCCTAGTTAGATCCTTTACCCACTTTTCAATGTGTTGTCTTTTTATTGTTGAACTAGTAAGAGTTCTTCATATATACTAGATAGATGTCTCTTATCAGGTAAGTAATTTACAAAAATGTTTTCCCATTCTTGGGGAATCTGTTCACTTTCTTGTTCGTGTCTTTTGTATTTGCTAATTTTAAACTTACACTTGGGCCTTGTTTCAAAAAGTTAAGTGGTTAAGTGGCTTATGAAGATATATAAAATATAGGATAATAAAATAAACTGTAAGAAAGTAGGAAAAGAAAGGAAAAACAAGGGAAAAGATAGGTATAAAAGAAGGCCAGGGCTGATGAGTAGTATTACGAAAATGCACACCACAGAGCTCTAGAAACATGGTATCAATGGATCAAAAATTTAGCTTGAAGTCTCTAATGGTTGATGTGAAATAGAAAATTTGATCAGTTAAGTAAATGACAGTGTTATAGGAAACCAACTGCTTCAAGGAAGTATAATTATTACTGATTTACTATTACTGAAGTATACCAAGACAATGAAATTACTCTAAAGATTTCCTAAAGAAGAAATGTGAAGGCAGTTAACAAGGTCTTCAACAACATCCTTTAAAGAGAAACATCAAAATGAGTTTCAGAGGGTGGTTTTTTACTGTTCCCCCCAATACAGGTGAAAGCCATTATAAAACAAAGAGCTATTCATTAAAAGCTGTGCTACAAAAAGCCAATACCATTTAGTCTAGATCTATTGACAGCCTTTTATTTCTCTGGATTAACCCACTTTAGAGCATCTAGAGAAACAAATAAGCTACACATTTTCTAGGCAACTGTACTTAGTATTTCAGCAAAATTTCTAAAAGATATTGGGCGGTGGTGGGTTTGAAATGACAAGTGTGACCCATATTGCCAATTAAAAATGAACACGTATTTTAACTTTTTTTTTTAAGCTGAAAGTAAATGACATTCTCTTGAGAAAATTAAGGATCCTAACAAGATTATATATCTAAGTAGGAGGCCACAGCATTTCTGCTCAGAGGTGTCAAACTGCTCAGAAGTATCCTAACTCTTTGTTAGGACCAAGATTCTTTTTTGAGAACTATTCTGAATGAAGTCAGTGCACCAAAATAACACATGATCAAGGTCCATATTTCTGTTACATAGTAGGGCCAAGTGTTAGTATAAAAGAAATAGGTGCAACTGAATGTGTCTCAGTCTATACAAACCCAACCCCCCAAAAAACAACAAGATTTTAGTAATGCAACTTCCTATATTCTTTAAGGTTAACTATTTAAGAAATAAATATCAAAGTAACTGAGTGATGTGTCTTACTCTATGGATTAATTATAAAGGAGTTAAAAGGGGGGGACTTCATCTACCAAAAACAATTTTGATTGTAGAATATTTGAGGCATACTCTTTTCTTTTCATACTTAGAGGATGGCAAACTATGGCTTGCCAGACACCTGCATTCATTCATTTATTTAGACACTTGCTTTTATAAGTGACATTTTATTGGAACACAGCCACACCCATTTGTTTATACATCGGCTTTGGCTGGCTTTCACTCTACAACAGCACAGCTGAGTAATTGTGATGGAAACCATATAATCTACAAAGCCTAAAATGTTTATTATCTGGCCCTTTACAGAATGACTTGCTGACCTCTGGGTAGAGAGCAGTGGAAGTTCCTGGTTGTGATTAATAATTTGTAATTAGTAAGTAAAAGAACACTTGTCTATTCTTGACAGTCATAGGATCTATATCCTGCTCATCCAAAAAAGGTTTGGATTATTAAAGAACTAGTTAAAGTAAGCGTCAGGATACATTCTTGTTTTATCATACTACAAATTCTTGATTTATCAAGAGACATTAATTATCAACTCTGATTCTCAAAGGAATCTGAGAACACCATCTCTCTATAAGTCTCAAGTATCAGGAGTCTGGAACAAGTTATACAGCTCAGTTCAGCACTGATTCCTGATTACAGAGTCAAATGCCACTTTATTAAAAGATTTTTCCATACAGAGATAAAAAATTACAAAAGTCAACATAGAATAGCTGATGCACTCTACACACAAACAATGGTCTAAAAGAACTCAAGCTTGTAGTTAACAAGCAAGAAATATTTTGGACAGGCTGTCTAATAAACAGGCCTGTTATTTGGAGGGGAATAGGAGTTGCTTTTAAAAAATGCTTTAAAGAAGACTAAGTTCAATCAGACTCTAAGTTCAATCAGACTCGACCACACCTGTGAAATCAACAAAGGTAACTTAAGTGAAAGCTGGAGTTCAGACTTCAGAGAAGCCCATTCATAACTAAATCTGAGCAATTCTCATCTTTTCAGGTAGAGATTTTTTTCATTAGCACAACAATATGAAGGGCCATTAGCAGGATTCAAAGAGCAGCCTGAGAAGAATAAAACTTCTGGGTGAAGCCTGGGACCTAGGTTCTCACAGCTTCATTCTCAATTAGGCCTCTCAATTAGCTCTCATTAGAGCTGAAGGTCAGACTTTTTTTTTTCTTTTCTCTTATTTCACAATTGGTGTCAAACCAGTTACTAGATGATTGGGATCCATACTTGCTATGATTTTTACAGTGACTGAGACTAAACTAACCACACGGTGGATTTTTTTAGCTATGGAATTCAGGTAAGTCTTCCATCTCATCACACAGTTCTCTCCATGAGAAGGGCTGATTAGTACTCACTCACCTGCTGTTCAATACTTTTAAGATTTCAAAGATGATGAGCTCAAACATGGTACAAGAGAATGCAAAGGTCACAGAGAAGATCACCTGTACCACATACTGACGAACCTATTAAAAGTCAAATAGAGAATACAAGTCATTTCCTTGCGTGAAGTATTGAATTAATAATCTGGTCACAAGTTGGAAAACTTAATGAAAAAATTCTCAAGTCATTGGAAACAGGGCTATAATAGCAACTTGCTTGGAGCTAAAGAAATAGATGGAAGTAGGTAGTATTTCTAAATCATGGGCACTATTCCCATCATCCTCTTGTGGATGGAGAATTTAAAGCACAGCCTGAAGTGACAGGGCGAGAAGCAGCACTTAGAATTCCTGATGTGCACTGACTTAAAAAAGATCACACACACACACACACACACACACACACACACACAGAGGTTAGTGCTAAAAGGGTTTCTTCAACACTCTTCAGACCTTGGACCAGTTCTGGAACCTGCCCTGGGAGGCCTTGAAGTATTGAGCAGAGCAGACTCTCTAGAATCCTGGGCTCTTTCAGACCACAAACCAAACTCCTTGGAAAGGTTTACTGGTGAACATCCTAGAAACGATCTAAAAGTAGTACACAACCATTGAGCTTATCACTAAATAAAGATTAATTAGGAGATGTCCAGTCTGGGCTGGTGTTTCTATGAACTTCTGGCTTAAGAACCAGATCAGCCTTAAGATTTTGGTATTAATTTAGGATGACTTAAGTTATTAACACTGAAGGTCATATACCCAAATGAATGGGAAGATTTATAAGACCCTGTAAATTAAATTCTCTTCAAAAAAATAACTGTCTGCTGTTGTTCTTTATACTGATATTACTAAGGCATGTCAGTTTTGCTCCTGAGTTACATAGAGCCTGCCTTTATTTTTTATTTATTTATTTTTTTAAGTCAACTAATCATAGTCTCCAATTTAAGAATTATATAGTACTCATTTGGCTAAAACTTCCTACCTTGGAAGGGAACATGACCTTTCTTGGACAGAGGTATTTTTCTTGTCCATTTTATTTTTATTTATAAAGATTTATTTCAGAGAGAGAGAGCACACTTGCACAAGAGGAGAGAGAAACAAAATCTCAAGCTGCCTCCACGCTAAGTACAGAGCCCAACAGGGGGCTTGATTTCCTGACCCTAAGATCACAACCTGAACCAACACCAAGGGTCGGATGCTTAATGGACTAAGCCACCATTCTTGCCCATTTTAAAACAATCTAGATTCATACAGTAGCAGTATAACCAAAATGAACTCTTCTTACCTCGTAGTCCTTAAACAGTTGGCGCATGAAGAAGAGCCACCCAAATCCGAAGAAAAGTATCTGGAGGAGGAGATCAAATGTCAATATACATAATCTTTTGAGAAATGCCCAACACAGATTATTTTGAGATAAAAGTTCTGTTAACCAGACAATTAACTTGTTTCCAAGATTAAAGACAAGATCCACTTATATAAGATCTATTTATTAAAACCCACAACACTGGGAGAAGGTTTAAAATGCTCGTCAATTTTTGAAATTATCCATGTTTTAGAACATTGTTTATGTTAGGCAAAAATAAAAGTATATTTTTTTTCCGGCAATTTGCGATTATCATTTTAGCTAGAGAACCTAGCAAGCAAAAAAGGAGCCAGTGAAACTTGCCTCTTATATTATATCCCTGTTTGCAAGTATTTAGAAAAACAAAACTTAATGGGAAAGGAGTTAAAATTAAAAAAAAAAAAAAAGAGGAAAGTGGTAGAAAAACCGATTTTTTTAATGTACTTTCTTTCATGGAGCTTTCTTAGCTTCTCCACAATATGGTTTCCCTAACAATGTAAAGCCAAGAGATTGCAGGATCCCACTTCATCAGTTTTGGTTCAAGCTGGCATCAGATGGTAGGCACATGACAGCACTGTTCAGTGTTCTAAAAACTGTTTTTTTTTTTTAATTGGTGAGCAGAACCTTCTCTGTATACACACACACACACACACACACACACACACACACACACTCTGACACAGCTCCTCTTTTTTTCTTTTTTGTTTTAAACAGTTTTGTCTTATTTTTAAAGTCATCTCTACACCCTTTGTAAGGCTCGAACTCACCACCTAGAGATCAAGAGTCAGATGCTCTATCAACTTTGCCAACCAGGTGCCCCATAACTCCTCTTTTCTTCTGCTGGGAACGTTAAGAATAAAATTCTTTAATGCTTCCCACGAACTTTAGGAGGAAGCATAAACTCTTGAGCATGGTTTAGAAGACTCTTCCAGCTTCTTGTGTCCCTCATATTCACCAAATTCATATTTTCAGCCATGGAACTGCCTATGGTTCTTTAGACACAATACTCTTTCCTTCCTGTAAAGTCTTCTATGCACATTGTCCTTTGACAGGAACTTCTCTCCAGTTCCTACAAGTCTTAACTTAATTATTACTACCTCTGGAAGGCCTCCTTTGACCTCTCAAAGATGTATTGCTCTTTTTATATAATCCTATTCGATCTTGTATTTCCAAAGCGTTTGCCACACAGTTTTGTAATGTCTAATTTAAACACACTTTCTTAGATGTTAGCTCTGCGAGGACAAGGGTGTTTGAATACTAATCTGTATTCTCAGCACCCTGCACAATGCCTGGCACATGGTAGGCTTTCCATTAATGTTCGCTGAATAGGTAAATGGTCCAAGGTGAAAGATGGTTTGTTCTTAAGGAAGAGTCAACCTCAATTTTTTGGTGATAATTTATATGTGCTGTGCTAAGTGCTGGGGATACAAAGATGAGTAAGATAGTCACCACCCTCAAGGAACTTGAAGTGTAGTGGTGGAGACACTAAATAATTATAATGTCACAAGGGGCATACAATGGTAGAAATATATACATAATGTAAAATACGGGAAAAGGGAGATCAAACAGGTATGTAGAGAGATAGGATGCATTTAGGATGCATTAGGAATACCTTAGTTGAAGGAGGTTTTAATTGCACATGAAGCCTGTATCATGTGCAAATTTGAGGATTATATGTATTTTTCTAGAGAGAGGCTCTAAGGTATTTATCACACATTCGAAGGTTTCCACCACCCCTAAAATAGTAAAGAACTACTATCTTCATGGATGAAAGAGCAGTAAGTAGGAAAAAGACAGGGGATGGGGGTAGAAAGACCTGGCTTTCTTTGCAGGTAGGAAAGAACATGAGTACAAGCACAGAACTAAGAAACTGCATGATATCTACATGGGAGTATACTGGGAATATACAGGGGTATATACATGGTTTGGTGCTGCTGGAAGCTAAAATTTCGAGAAGGAAGTGGGTGAAAATGAGGCTTAGAGAGGAGGAGCAGGAGACCAACTCAGAGGCCTGAAGACCACTCTAAGGAGCTTGCAGTCTGTAGGTGATGAGTCATATTTTAGTAGGAAAAAGACACAGCCAGGTTTGTTCTATATGGACTATGGTGGCCATGTAGAAGATGCATTTGAAAGAAACAACACTGCAGAAAGATACCATACAGGTGGTTACTGTGGCTGTCCAGATGATAGATGCTAAAGGACTGAACTAAGACACTGGTGGCTGGAGAGGAGACAATAGGTTAAATCAGCAGGGAGGAGTCAAGCTTGACTAGTCTGGAATACATGATGAAGAGTGAGGCCACCCAATTTATACAAAGAATATTGGATAAAGAAAAGGTCTGGGAACTAGGATGGGAGATTAAGAGAAGAGTTCAATTTAAGATGTGCTAAGTGCCTAAGGGCCATCCACGTCAACATAAAAGAGATTATGAAGGCAGAACTCAGATACACCTTAGAGTTGAAACCACTGAAGTACGTGAGATCACCCAGGAATAGTATGTACAGTGAGAAAAACAATATGGCAAGAAAACAGTGGAGGGTAGGAATGGGAAGAACAGAGCAGGAAGGAGACAGAGAAGGAGTGGACAGAAAATAGACCCAGGAGAGGGTGGTATCCCGAAACCAACCTAATAGTCTGAATGAGTGTTAATTGAAGCAGGGGGCAATAAAACCAGGAATGAAAATTATTCAAAGGATTTGGTAACTTGGAAGTCAATGCTAACCTATGGAAACCAGTGAATACTGAAATGGAGGCAGGAAACATATTGCAGGTGGGCTGAGGGTGAAAAGGGTAAGGCAACAGAGACAATAAACACAAATTAATCTAGGGAGAGCCAAGACAGAAATACCGACAGCACTTTTCACAAACAAGAACAATACTAAAATCTTACAAAAGACCCTGAATAGCCAAAGCAATCTTGAGAAAGAAGAACAAAGCTAGAGGTATCACACTCCCAGTTTTCAAGATACACTACAGAGCTGTAGTAATCTAAACAGTATGGTACTGATACAAAAATAGACATATAGAACAATGGAATAGAATAGATATCCCGGAAATAAACTCTAGTTTACATGACCAATTAATCTATGACACAGGAGGCAAGGATATACAATGGGGAAAAGCCAGTCTCTTCAATAAGGGGTACTGGGAAAACTGGATAGCTATATGCAAAAGAATGAAACTGGATCACTTTCTTACACCCTACCAAAAATAAACTCAAATGGATTAAAGACTTAAATTTGAGACCTGAGACTATAAAACCCCTAGAAGAAAATACAGGCAGTAATCTCTTTGACATTGGCCTTAGCAACATTAATCTAGATAGGTCTCTTCAGGCAAGGGAAACAAAAGCAAAAGTAAACAATTGGGGGGCACGTAGGTGGTTCAGTTGGTTGAGTATCTGAATCTTGGTTTCCACTTAGGTCATGATCTCAGGGTCATAGGATCAAGCCCTGTTTTGGGCTCTGTGCTCAGCATGGAGTCAGCCCGAGATTCTTTCTCTTTCCCTTTGCCCCTCTCCTTACTCTCGCTTCCTCTCTCTCTAAAAATATATAAATAAAATCTTAAAAACAATACAAAACAAAAACTACTGGGACCATATCAAAAAAAGCTTTTGCACAGCAAAGGAAAAAGACAACCTACTTAATGGGAGCAGATATTTGCAAATGATCTATCCAATAGCTAATATCCAAAATATACAAAGAATTTATTCAACTCAACAACCAAAAGACAAAAATTCCAATTGAAAATGGGCAGAAGACCTGAACAAACATTTTTCCAAAGAAGACAAACAGATGGCCAAAAGACACATGAAAAGATGCTCAGCATCACTAATCACCAGGGAAATGCAAATTAAAATCACAATGAGATATCACCTTATACCGATAAGAATGGCTACTATTAAAAAGACAAGAAATAACAAGTGATGGCAAAGATGTGGAGGAAAAGGAATCCTTGCGCAATGCTGGTAGGAATGCAAACTGGTGTAGCTACTGTGGAAAACAGTATCGAGGTTCCTCAAAAATTAAAAACAAACACACTAATTGGCAAAGATATATGCACCCTTGTGTTTACTGCAGCATATTTGCAAAAGCCAAGGTATAGAAGTAACCTAAGGATCCATATGAGGATGAGAAAGATACCGTGTTTGTGTACATGTGTACACACACACACACAGGAAAATACAGCCATAAAAATGGATGAGATCTTGACATTTGAAGAACATAGATGGACCTGGGGGTATTATGCTAAGTGAAATTAAGTCATGAGAAAGACAAATAACATGTGTTTTCATTTATATGTGGAATCTAAAAAACAAAACAAACAAACACAAAGCAGAAACAGACCCATAAATGCAGAGAACTTATGGTTGCCAGAGAGGAGGGAGTGGGGGGATGGGCAGAATGGGTGAAGGGGAGTGGAAGATACAGGCTTCCAGTTATGGAATGAACATCACAGGGATAAAGATACAACCTAGAGAATATAGCATTGTATGGTGACAAATGGTAGTTACACTCGTGGGGAGCACAGGGTAACTCAGAAGACTGGTGGATGACCAAGTACTATTTGGTACACCTCAAACTAATGTAACTTTGTGTATCAACTATACTTTAATTAAAAAACAAAACAAAAAATTGTTTAAAAAGTATGAAAAAGAGGAAACATTAGATAGCAGCCTAGAGAAGGAGGTGGGGAAAAGAAAGTTTATAGGCCTTGGGGAAGAAGTAGTAGAGTAAGGGGCAGGTGAACACATGTGAGAAGGAATCTACACTACATATTTTGGATGTATTCAAATATTTCATATTTCACAATAAAGTCTTTTTAATTTTGTTATTCATTTTTCACATTTCATTATGTCCTTTTAAATCAGTGCCCCATTTTATTTTCGGTGAGTTTATATTTTACATAAAATTGCCTTAAGACCAGTTAGTTCTGTAGCAAAAATACTTGAGGCAAAGGTGTTTACAAGGAAAGCTAATCGACAGTGTTAATAATTTACTATGATTAGCAGCAACTAACATTTATTGACCATTTACTATATTCCAGGAACTCTAAGTACTTAGCACTGTAATCTCCTTAAATCCTAAAAACCTGAAGTATGTGTGATTATCCTCACTTCAGAGAAAGCTGAGGTTTATAGAAGTTAATTCATTTATAGTAATTGTCAAAATCAGGATCAAATCTGAAGTTTGTATGGCTGATTTCAAAGCTTGTGCTTTTAAGCACTTTATAATAAGCTGCGCTAAGATCAAAGGTACAGGTGGAGAGGATGACCTTAAGAAGGGGTAAGGGGCACTTTATTTTCTGATATGGGAAGAAGGCAGTTGGGATGGTTGTAGACTTAGATTAATCTAAGCCACTTAGATGGCTTAGATTAAGACCTAGGGCATAGAAGGAAATTATATCTTTTGTCCTCACTTTTACTGATACAGGAGGCAAGGTTACCTGCTAAGAGTTTTAAGAAATGAGGAGGGAAAGGGAGGCTTTGAGGACAGTGATAGAGATTCAGAGAAATTAGGAGGGGAATGGCACAAACAGCTGACCATTTCAAGAAAAATAAATAAAGTCTGAAATATATATTTAGTTAATTTTATTTAAGTAGGCTCCATGCCTAGCATGGGGCTCAAACTCATGACCCTGAGATCAAGAGATGCATGCTCTACAGACTTCATTTAAACTAAACCTTTCAGTTCATATAAAACAGGAAAAATGAGGAAGAGGGGTTTCTAACATAACTACATCTCTATTTACTTAATATTTACTAGGCTTCCATGTATCAGCAGCTGATTTAGATGCTGGGGAATACTGCAGAGAATAAGAAAGAATAACCTGGACCTCATGAAGTTTACAAATAGCAGACACAAATAATAGTGATAGAGGCTAAGAAGAAAATAAAACAGGAAAATGGGATTGAAGGTGGCTAGGATGGGTGCTACTGTGATGGGGGTAGGGAGTCAAAACAAGCCTCTCTAAAGTGATATTTTTACTGATACCAAAACAATGATGAAGGAGCTACATAAAAATTAAGGTCAGAGAACAGTCCACACAAATGATTCTTTGGGTCTTAGTTCCTCACTTGTAAAGAGCATTAAATATTTAATATTGCATGTGAATTCATGTGTGAAAGTTAAAGTACTGTATAATGTAAAAAGATATGAAGGCCACTTTCTTGCTTTAACTTATTATGTCTGTGTTAAAAATCTTAAGATGCTACAATATAATGCCAATTTCCTCACCCACATTCTTTTTTAAAAATTGAGTTTAAAAAAAAAAAGCTACTGAAATATTGTCATTTTTCCTAAGTCAGTAGTAGGGCTGAAACCTGAATTGTCACGAAGGGCAATTAGGCTTAGAAAAATTAGAAAAGCTTAAGAAAGTTAGAAAAATAAGAGAATTACGTGTCCAGATTTTTGTGTTAATAAATTTGAATATTATGCAGCCAATAAAAACAATTATGAAAATGATATAAAGGATGGTAAAATTTAAAAGTTATCTTATTAGCGTGTCCCTTGTTTCATATTTTCTAAAATGTTGTATTTAAAGTTTTTCAAGAGCCAAGGACAGTGCTCTGTTTCAAAGACAGAAACATTAGGATGAAGGACTATGGAAGCTGGATCAAAGATTTAGTTTAATTTAAACCCTCAAAACTGTTTCTGTCATTTGCCACTTGAAATATACTCTAAACTATTGGGGAAATTAGGAAGTAAAAATCAATAATTAGATAGTCTGAGCTTCTACAAATATTAACAGTTGGCCAGCCAATACCTGTGTTTAGTACTTGTACTTAATGGCAGGGGGATAAGACTTGGACAAAACAGGACCTCAAAAAATAAATACATAAATATCAGAGTTACGATAAATGCTATGAAGAAAACAGAGTAGCTGAACGAATGAAAGCTGATAAAAGCAAGAGGCTTCCACTCTATCGTCCAGCAATGGCACTACTAGGTATTTACCTAAAGGATACAAACATAGTAATCGGAAGGGCAAAAATAAGTCATTCAGAGGAAGACAATTATCATATGATTTCACTCATATGTGGAATTTAAGAAAGACAACAGAGGATCATAGGGGAAGGGCAGAAAAAAGTAAAGTAAGATGAAATTAGAGAGGGAAACAAATCATAAGAGACTCTTAACTATACGAAATAAACAAGGTTGCTGGAGGGAAGGTAGCTGTGTAATCAGCATTAAGGAGGGCACCTTCGATAAGCAGTTGGGTGTTATATGCTACTGATGAATTACTAAACTCTGAAACTAACACCTATATGTTAATTAATTGAATTTAAATTTTAAAAAAGCAAGACACTTCCTAGACATAATTTGTACAGAACAAGGAATTAGTGTTTATTTAGGTTTGTACCCGCAGAGTTTTTATAAAATGGTCGATAAAAGCCTGCGGACTGTGCTAATTAATGAAGGTGACCAATGGGTAAAAAAGGGAGGGTTAAGAAAAAGATCCGAAGCAGAAAGAGTGTTAAAGGATGAGGTATTGGTGCACAAACCAAACCTTAAGTACTTTTAAGGTCTCTGAGCTGACCACGGCAAATTCCTGCAAATGGGGATTCAGGATTTGACAACTAACAAGCAAGGTCCCCACGTGTCCCCAGGAGCCAGCTCCCATTGGCCTGCTCCGTACTCCGCGCGCGGAACCACACTCTTCCCGGATCCATGGTTGAGAGGCGCAGGCCAGAAGCTTTGGGGGCTTTGGGGACCGCTCTTTTCTCCCGGCCCCCGCGCTGAGCGCTGAGGCCGTGTGATTCTCTCCAAAAGTGGACGAGAGAGAGGGGAGATACAGGGTGGGTGGGGGAGCGGACGGCCGCAGGGCGCCTTCCCACTATGAGGCTAAGGAAATCGGACTCCGCAAATCCCACACTCTCCCCCAGCTCTGGGAACCGAAGAGGCAGGTCCAGACGCAGAACGAGGACAGCGAGATTCTGGGCCAGCCAGCACCACTGAAACTCCGAGAAGACAATTCACGGAGGAGTGGCTGAGGGGGTCCCGGGGTGGGAGGCAATAGCTCACCTGAGAGGTAATCATGATGCTGGAGTCAATCAGGAAACTCATGGTGTAGGGAAGGCTCGTGCCTCCACTTTCCACTCCCTGTGACCGCAGCAAGCTCGGGCTACAAGCCCTTTCACAAAGGCGGCCTTCGCCCGGGTGACACCGCGGGGACCGCGGCTAGCCAGCCCGACGCCATCAAGCTGCGCCCCAGTCAGCCAATCCGCGCCTCTAGCCAGTGCTTCCCGCCCTGGGCTAAGAGTGGGCGGGGCGGACGCGAGGCTCTTGGGAGGAGAGGCCCCGGGGGCGGGGTCAAGGACCGGAAGTTCTGGGGGTGTGGCTCAATTATGGATGTCCTGGCTAAAAGGGGCGGGATACAATTAAGTGGTTTGAAAATCCCAAAGCTGATGTAATGCAAGGTAGCATTTTATTTATGAGGCCAAAGATGGTGGGACCTGAGGTAATATTTTAAGTGGTAATTCCATTTTGTAGTGTAGTGGTCATGGTTAGTAAGATGAAGTTAATGATTATAATGAGCTAGATAGACCATAACTGAGGCATTGTGTTTTAAATGTTGTTACTTACACTTGGCTACCCAAACAACTACTTAATTACAGGTAAGGAAGAGTGGAGAGGCAGATGATATTTTTAGCAAATATAGATAAACAAGTAAATTTCTGAGGTGATAACAAAAAAAAAGCACACCATCTCTAACAGGAGTGATAATCTCAGCGAACTTGGTAACAATCAGCCCACACCTGGAGTACTGCACTTTTTGTACCACACTTTCAGAGGCACAGAGATGTATTGGAGCATGCTCAGAGGTGAGCCACCAGATGAGGACAGATGGAAGAAACTGAAGTAAGGAGACTCAGGAACATGATAGCTATCTTTGTGTGAAAGAATGGGTAGAATTGATGCGGCCCCTGGAAATACATGTTAGACAAAGGACTGGAAGTTAAACGAAGCTAGATTTAACTCAAAACAAGGAATAATTCTTTAAGGGTCTGAAGATGAATTATTTTAGGAAATAGTCCCCCTCCCTTGGAGTTGCTCAAATATGGACTTCATCCATTTGATACTCATTTCATGAAGGCTTAATGCATTGCTTTGTGGCTTATCCTTTTTCCCTCAGGCTCTAGGTAATCCTGGAGTGCCTGTAGTCTCATAGCACTGGAAGGTGGCTTCGTATGAGGGCAATGACCCAGTGTGGGAGCTGCTATAGTCCGTACCTGGAAGCATAGCCTTTAGTGCACCTGGCATTGAGGACCTGAGTGTTTAGACTACTGCAGTCTGAGTAACTGATTTATTACACGCAATTTATTGGAATTGAACTCTGCCGTACTAAGCAGTCCAAACTACCTTTCAGATGTCCAATCCTTTATCCAGAAGGCTAGGAAGCCGTGGAGGTAGCCCTACTATGGCAGAGTCAAGTCAAAGAACTTTGTGTCCTTGGCTACATCTATCAGGGAGGCAGGTAGATGACCAAACGGATGCTACTTGATGAATTAGAATTTCATCTAATTCATCTGAGATTCAAGGCTGTGTGATAATGCAGAATTCTGGGAGAGCATATCAAGGCTAAGAGTTCACCTTGGTGGCTTACTGGAATGCATGGTGGGGATCAGGGTCTCAGTGAACTTGGCAAAGCAGAGAAAGGCATGCCATCCCGCTGGGCCCAGCCCTGTGCAAAGCTCTGAATGGCACCATTCAGGATTTTCCCTACTGTAACACCTGTATCCAGGTCAAGGACAGGTCTTGGTGACCCAAAGAACTACTACCCTTGCTTTTGATTGCAGAATGTGACTAGAAACCTTCACACTAGATTTATGTCCAATTGATTCACCTCTCAAAGTACTGGGAGGGATGGCTGAAACTGAGAGCTATGAGTTCTTGCTTTTTTTGTCCTCACCTTTGCTTCTTTCCCCTTAGAGCTATTACCAATCCCCATGACCAACAATGGCCTTTGACAGGAAAGGAGATCTTTCCTCTCAATCCCTCCAGGCCAAGTGCACAAACCCTTCCCTTAAATCTCTGAATCCCAGCTGAGCCTAAGGTACAGCATTTAACAATAGAACTTTGTGGGATGCCTGGGTGGCTCAGTTGGTTGAGCAGCTGCCTTGGGCTCAGGTCATGATCCCAGCGTCCTGGGATTAAGTCCCACATGGGGCTCCTTGCTCAGCAGGGAGCCTGCTTCTCCCTCTGCCTCTGCCTGTGCTCACTCTCTCTCCCTCTCTCTCTCTCTGATAAATAAATAAAATCTTTTTTAAAAAATAGAACTTTGCCAGACATATGTCATAAGACTATGGTAGTTATTATATCACATAGAATAATATTTATGATGGTGATAATAGCTAATACGTACCAAGTGCTTACTATGTGCCTATTCTTAGATCTTGACATGTATTAACTCATTAACTCCCTAACTTAGTCCCTGATTTGCCTCTATATGGCAGACATGGTTGTTTTGTTTCTTTTGGAAGCATATTGAGCACATTGGCACTTGTTGGAATGAGTTGAAATGAGAATGAGGCTCAGGGAGAGAAAGGAGTTCCTTCTTCTTTCTATTTCTTTTCTCATCCTAGAATCTTTCTCTTTTCAGGATTTGACATTGAAATATCCATTTTCTTCACAGGAAGCCTCGCCACCTATGGGGAGTATAGGATCCTATCCTATGTTCATAACTGGACTAGAAGGTGAAAGCATAACTATTTATTAGCAGTACACAAACATTATCAGGAGCTGTTTTCCTGTATTTCTAAATTTGTAGGATTATGTCTGTCTACTTGCAAATCAAGATTTGTCTAGATTTTTTCCCCTGGGACATAATCAGTTCCTTCCAATTTATGATTTCAGGTCTTTAATCAGACTTTCTAAGGAAGCTTTGTCCCATTAGATCTTTGATGTTTATGGTTCTCTTGTCCTGACTGTCTTTCAGGAGGACCCATATTTATGTTGGATTTCTATGGCCTTCACTCCATGTCTATTACCCCCTCTGTGATAATTTTCATGCCTTTGTTCCTCCTCTTGGCATTCTGGGAGACTTCCTGATGTCGTGATTCTTTAAAGTACTGCTTTTGCTTTATGTATTGCTAATTTTGCTCCTTATTCTTCAACTCTACTGAGTCTACTGAGACTTTGCTTACTAACTCTGCCAGCTTCTTTTCCAACTCAGTTTACTATCTTATTATCTTCTGTTTCATTTCTTGCTTTACAGAGTTCATTTTTTCTTTTAAATTCTTTGAGCTCACAAAACAGATTTTAAGCTTACTTATTTAAGCTTAAGTAAATATCTTTTGAAATTATGCTATTCTTTTATTTCTGGTGTCCACTGTTTGTTTTCTCCAGGTTGTTAACGGTCTCTTTGTTATTATTTTCCTTGTCTCTTACTCATCTGTAAAGATGAGCGTCTCATCTGTCTCAGTGTATGTGTGGAACCCAACTAGACACAGTAGTTAGCTCAACAGGACTTTTAAAAAGTCAAGAAGGGTCTTTGGCTACTGGATAAGTGAATAGCTAAAAATATTTAAAGGGAGGACAATTCGTATGCAACTCTAGAATAATAGAGTTGTCCTAGAATTATGGTTTCAGTCTGATACAATCATGAAAAAAGAAGTTGGAGAAAGTTGAAGTTCTGATCTGAGATACATTAGAGATGTCCATATTTGTCATAATGCCATAAGAATACCCCTTGTTGTTGTGTCTGCCTTAAAGATGTGATTGAGGATTTGGGGGTCACATTATATTCTGTGGGTTTAGCTCACTTGCATTTATTTGATCTCATCCATTTTCTGTTGGTTTTATTAATCTAATTAAATTCTGGAGATTCCTTGGTCTTTCTTCCATCAATAGGTCCAGCCAGTGTAGGGATGATAACTGTAACAAGTGAAAAATGTAGAAAAATAGACCTGGAAAACCTGGATGAATTAGAAAAGCTGAACATTTTTCAGGAAAGCTGAGTGTTAGAGAAAGAGTAGCTGCAGGGAGGGGAAGCCCCTCGAAACTCTGTTCCCCGCCTAAGGAGACATCATCCATGGCTGAGGGCTTTCCTCATGGTTGCAACTGCCCAGCCACCTGGAATTAGCATTATAGTTACCATCTGTTCAAATCCTGCCCACTTCCAAGAGCATTTGGAGCAGATTAAAACACATATCCTATATACAATGAAATCATTAAAACAAAGAAAAAGGAACCATACTTGATGGCTTTACCTCAAATCCTCCTCACTAGTTCATTCTTTCCACAGGAGTTGGAGCAGTCTGAGAGCAAGTAGCTAATAAAATATGATGGAAGGAATGGTATGTGACTTCTAAGTTTTGATCATAAAAGACCTGGAAGCTTTTGCTTGATCTCTTGGATCACTTGTTCTAGGGGAAAGCAGCCACCAGCTCATGAGACCCTCAAGCAGACCCAAAAGCAACCAACCTGCCCACGCTAACTCACTAATCATGTAACCGTGTGAGTGAGTTGGTCCTACCACCCCAGCTGCAGGCCCTGTCAGTATCTGTCTGCAACCTCATGAGAGGCTCCAAGCTTCTCCAGAATTCCTGACCCACAGAAACTGTGAGAGATGATAAATGCTCATTGTTGTTTTAAGCCACTAAGTTCTGGAGTGATTTGTTATTCAGCAACAGTGAGCTAATACATCAATCTTACAGGTGTCATTTTTACTAAATATTTGCATGGCATAGCCTTGTAGCCTTTGATTTTCATTTCTTCTTCATTCACTGTTCAATTGGTAAGCCAAAGCAACAGATTTTAGGTTTTTGTTATAACCACATGTAACCTCAATTTCTATCAATAGATAATGTATTGCTAGATCCTGTAATGGATACATCTTGAGATCTCAGAGGACTAACACAATAGAGTTTATTTTTTATTTAATTAGAAATTCAAATGCCCAGTTAGAAATTGACAGGGATGGGAAGGCCCTCTGATCTACAATCATTCAAAGACTGACTGCCATCTTCAACATATGGCTTCCAAGTTTGGTCTAGGGGATGACATCCAGCAATTCATATACTGCTCCCCCCATTCCTTTATTTATGACAAAGCAAAGCCTCTTTGCTTCCAAACCTGGAACCCCTGGGACCTTTAGGGAATCTCTTCCTCAAAAATTTTCCTATGTAGTGTCAGCCTACAGTACATCCCTTTAGTGATGGGGAGTGCTTGGCCCATTTTCTCCTTCCTGCCTTGGGAGATGTCTCAGTACTCATTCAATGCATTCACCAAACATTACTATGTTCCAGGCACTCTGCTAAGTTCTGAATATTCAAGCTACATAGGATGAAATCTCTATCCTAAATTTGCTTGCAGTCAGATGAGAGAAAAGGGGGAGATAAAACAATGTGATAGACACTTTGGTAGAAGTGTAGATAAGTATTGAGGGGTCACAAAGGAGGGAGCAACTAACTCTGTCTTGAGAAGTTTGTGGAATTTCATAAAGAAGGATACAACAAAGCTGAATGTTTAAGGGTGAGAAGGAACTGACCATGGAGAAAAAGACAGGCCACGGCAGAGTCTTGAAACTTCATGGAATTCATTTGTCACCATGGACCAGGCCTGCCTGTACTAGGGACAGGCCAATGGTCCCAGAAAGTTGGGGCACATAAGGGTGTAGGTAGATGTGGGAGATGGGGCTACAAAGATGGTACAGCAGTTGAGACCTTGCAAACAACAGAGATAATTTGGGCTAAGGTAAAATAAACAAACAAGCAAAACTCTGGGATAGTTCAGCAAACTGGAGGAAGGCTAACAACCAGGATCTGGAAAAAGAGGAACCAAGCATGGCACAGAAATCTAGATAAGCAGGAACTCACTGTGGGTCTGTTCAGGGGCTTCTGTCGAGATCAATGTTTTTCAACCAAGTTACAGTCTCTCCGTTACTCCACTCAAGATCTGCATTCCAGGGAGAGAAGTTATGATTGGCCCATTTGGGTAAAAAAAACAGAACAAAAACAAAAAAACCCCCAAAACAAAAACCTGACCCTTGACCTGATCTAGGAGAAGCTCGGTAAACATAACTTAGAGTTCTACCAAGCCTATCTCTAACTGAGGAAGTGTATGTCCCCCAGATAAAATTGAGATGTTATTATAGGAAAAGGGAGTATAGATTCTGGGCAGGTAAAAACAGATGTTCTATCTAGGTGAATTGAAGGTAGTTATAAAGGCTTTGTATGCTGTGTTGAGGAAATTATAATTTATTGGGTGTGTAATGAGGAGCTGTTGAAGGATTTTAAGCAGAGAAGTGACATGGGAAATCCCAGGCAGAATTTTTTGGCCAATTTTATTTTGAGTAATCTATTTATTTTGATCAGTAATGAATAACTTTAACTCTTCCTATGGTTGTCAGAGACATTGGTGAGAACAAATCCTATTCTTTTGCTTCTTCTCAAAAGGCCAAGAAAGTATACTTTTTGATTTTTCCTGATGTTTGTGTAGAGAAAAATAGGGAACAAAGTGGCCAAATCTAACTGATAAGGGGAGTTTGCATGTTCTTTCTGAATCTGAGTGTCCTCCATTCTCAGTAGTGAGCTGGAACTGGCCTATACTGGCCCATAAGAATCATTTGCTAAGTTCCCTGGAATTTTGTGAGCTAGTTGTTAAACACAGTCATCATTAACAAATTACATAGACTTAAAGAAAATATGAAACACAGGATAATAAATACTCAAAGTGCATTGCTTCTTAATTATTTTATTACTATCTATGTTAATGGGTTATTTGTATGTATTATAAGGTAGAGATATTTTATAATGTTGTGCTACTATACACCTCTCCTCAGCTATGTGCTCAGTGACATTAGGCTGGGAAATTAACAGGCAACGGTAGGAGAATTTACACCAAGGAAACTGGCAAACATTATAAACTGGGAGGGACCTCTTTACCCTGCAGAGAGCAGATTGTGTAATGTTTACCAGAATACCATTGCCCCCTCCCCAGACCCCAGGCCTCTTGTTCACCAACCTCTTAATTCCAAAGGAAGAATAACCAGAAACGGGGGCAGTCCTTCTGCCCAAAAAGGCCTTGACTTTTCGCCATCTTTGTTTTTTTCTTTTGACTTGTCATCACAGTCTAGTTGTGTTGGTAAGTCAAAAGAAAAAAACAAAGATGGCGAAAAGTCAAGTTAGTTTTATTTGTTTTGCAACGGTCTAACATGTGACTATTAGCTCTAACATAAGGATGTGGAGGGTTGGAGAATTCAGGACACAATCCCAATAAGGTCTCTCTCCCTTGCCAGAGATCTCCCCAGGATGTTTGTTATGAATATGCTTCTTAGCTGAGTCCTTACTAATTCCATCATAGATGGAAACTTTTGCAGAAAAAGGCAATGAAGGCATCTACTTTTCCCTCCAGGAAATTTCATGTATCTCTTTGTCTGCCCTAGAGAAAGAACTTCCAGAAGGAAGTGGGGCTGGAGCTTACAGTATATCCCTGTGGCTGACTTTGGGAGCTACAGCGTCTGGGGCAGCAGAGTGTGACTTGTTTTTTATAAAAACATTTCTTTCATTTTTTTTTTTAAAGATTTTATTTATTTGTCAGAGAGAGAGCACACACAAGCAGGGGGAGCAGCAGGCAGAGCAGACAGAGGGAGAAGCAGGCTCCCTGCGGAGCAGGGAGCTCTACGCAGATGCAGGGCTCCATCCCAGGACCCTGGATCATGACCTGAGCTGAAGGCAGATGCCCAACCAACTGAGCCACCCAGGCATCCCAAATCTTTCTTTTATTTTATCTAACCGTTGAACCTACAGTTTTGTTTCCTTTTTCTCCCTCCTTCCCGGTTACATATTTAGTTAAAATACAATAGTTACAAGAAGGGAAGGTCTTCTAGTCACACACTCTGCTTTGTTTTACAGACGGTATTTACACTTAGAGGAGTTTTCCATCCAACCAGGCAAAACCTTTTTCATCTAAATTTTGCTAACTTGGGTTGTGTGGTTGTTTGCACATGGTATGCGTAGAGCGAAAGTTCAGGGTCAGGGGAAGAAGAGAGGAAGAGAGATGTGGAGTGGGAGGGGATATGCTGCATGGGTGCTATGTTCCTTTTTCACCCTGAGAATGAGCCCAGGACCCTCCTCAGGAACTCCTGAAGAGCAACTGCCCACACTAGCCTTGCCCCAGGCTTTTCCCATGGCTTAATCCCAAAGAGTTCTTCACGTAGCTCCAGGGGCTCACTGCTGCTGTGAGTCAGAGACAGTCTTAGGGGCTGGTGCGACTCTACAAGTGAGCTCTGGGAAGCCAACTGTCTGTAGCACCACCTGGAGAAGTGACTTCTCTCATGATAAAAAAAATGTTCTTTTTTAATAGTGTCATTCTTAGAAATTCAGGACAACAGAAATATTGACCATTCCCCCTCCTCATTTACTTCCTTCCCTTTACTTATTAGCTTGATTTTTGTCAGGATTTTAGTCAACAATCTGTGCGGTGTTTGAAAGTGGTGGCTGTCATTGCTTCAGTATACATTTGACAGTAAGGACTTCTCACAAATTTGGATAAGGCCTTCCTCCCCTTCCTTTTATTTCCAGATTAGTGAGCTTTTAAAAACACCCACTTCTTCTAGTACGCTCCGTGTTTCCTGGATATCAATTTGCTGTTCTGTCTTGTGAAGGAGGGGCAAAATTTGTTACACCCCATTCACCTAGGGAAGTGACATTGTGATAAGTGACACTGTGGGGTCCTGAGAGTCAACAAGGGGCAGCCAACGCTTCTGAATTAAACTTCATTGTTTTTTGTGGGAAAATCTTATCCCCAGGTCACACTGACCTTCAGGAGAATTTGTCTAATTCTGTGTTGGATGTGTCACCTATGGGGCAAGTGGCAAAGTCATGGTGGGAAAAGCAGATACAATACAATGCCCCAAATGCTAGGCCTAGGGATTACAGAGCAAGGTTTGACGTTTCTAACTGAACTGCGAGTAACTCTGTCCCTCCTGGTCTCCTGGTCACAGATCATCTCTGACAGAGGTGTTGTTAACTGCTCTTAAGCGCCTAGCCCTTTGCCTCTGGGAGGAGCTGCACTTCGGCTATCCAGCTGTCCATTGCTTCTTTTTATTGGTAGATCTATGTGCCCTAAGGGTTTTAGTCTAACAAGAGAAGGGCCAGGAGTAGGATTTAAAGCCAGACCTAATGGAGCCCAGGTGGGGATTATAATCCTGAGTCGGCCATAATTATTTGTCCCACAACATATACTGAGGGAGCCAGCTGTATAGGGTAAGGGCCTCAGCAGACACACAGCTACCTGGGAATAGACCCTGGGACATTTCTCCCAAGGATGAAAGCAATTACCAATCTGTCCCCCAGGCATTTCTCAAGGCCAAAGAGCCTCAGGTTCCTACTAAACATGTGCGGTCCAGATTCTGTTTTGAGTCTTCTCTGAGAAAACTGACCTCCAGAGTGTCTATTCCATGTTGAAAAACTCTCATTAGGTAACTGCAAGGCAGGTTGAGAGGGTGGGAAGGAAACCACCCACCTCCCTTCCTTCCCAGTCTCCCTGTGGCTGGGGGAATCTTTCAGGGAGTGGCAACACTCGGCAGGCTCCAGACTTGGCAGCCGACTCATTACCCTTATGACACCATTGGAGGTAAGTTGGTGGCGACTACCATCTGGAGTCTGTAGACAGAAAACTAAGACACAGAGAAGTGAGGGGATGACAATAACATAGCTACTGAAACCAGAAATAGAAAAAAAAAATCCTGGTCCCTTGATGCCTATGTCTATTTCTCCCCAGGTAGTCTTCCTCATTTATTGGGAAGACTGAGAGGGAAAATGGCAACTTCCATGGTTGTGGGGTAGGTATAGACTGTGAGGCAGGAGGCTGTTTCATCCTAGGAGATACACTCACTCCCAGGCGTCTGTCCTCGCTGAGACAAGGAGACCAGCTGCCTTCCTCTAGACCTTTACCACTACTTCCAAACAGCACCATGAGGCTTTTTTCTGGAGTATGGTGCCCTTCTCTTTTCCTTTTTTTTTTTTGGATTAGGTCCGAGTTGAGACAGACACTCCATTCTGGTGATGATCAAGCTCTTCTCAGGCACTGAGTTTATATCTTCTTAAAATGAGTCTTCAGGAGTTAAAACTGTAGAAGCAAGGGTGCGGCCACTGGGATGAGTGTAGTGACCCAGTCTCTTGAGTTCTCAGGCCCCAGGACTGTGCTACTTGTCTCCCCAGATGGAAGGTCTGGGTGGAATAGTGGTGCTGGCAAGGGGCAGATTCAAGCCATAGCCAGAAAGTCACATGTCTTTGAGATAAATATACCTCTTCTATTCAACTATCCGCTGCCTGATATGTTCTTTCATTGAAAGTTTGTCACTTTGGATTGACATAGGTAAAATATATTTTAGGCTATCTTTTTTTTTTTTTTTTAAAGATCTTATTTATTTATTTGAGAGAGAGAGAGAGCATGAGAGGGGAGAAGGTCAGAGGGAGAAATATACTCTCCATGGATCTGGGAGCCCCATGTGGGACTTGATCCTGGGACTCTGGGATCATGACCTGAGCGAAGATGGTCACTTAACCAACTGAGCCACCCAGACACGCCTATTTTAGGCTATCTTTTAAGATGTAAAATTTCCTGGAGGGATGATCAAGCAATCATACCTTAGGATGAATTTAATTTTTAGACCACTTTGTTTTAAAATGGGGCACTAAGGAATGGGAATATTGATACCTGGGGAGGAATAGTTTTGCAGGAGGCTTTGCTCTGGAAAAGCATATCTTGAATTAATATTGTAAAAGGAATGTGATAACCAGAGGGTAGCGCAGGAGATTTGCATGCTTTGGGATGGTGCTGGTTGGGAAAAAGAATTAAGGCAGTTTTCTGGGTACTTCTTTTGGGTTCCCTGGTGGTCCCCTACCAGATCTCTGCCATGTCATCTTGGTTTCTATCCCTCCTTCTATAACCTTGGCACTGCAGCCCCATGATGCTAGCTTTGGTTTAGATAAACTGTCTTGGTTATCACTTTGACCTTCAGCTCTGGGAATTGATTGGCTCCAGGTAAAAGTTGCTCCTTGTGTTAAATGTGTACTTGTACTTGAGGATTTCCCTGGACAGGACTCTATGTTTGAGGAGTGTTGGTTGTGAGGGTAAAGCGTAGGAGAACTTCGAGGTCCCTCTTTTTCCCTTTAGTCTCTATGTCCCTTTCAGGGATGATGCCTGGTCTGGGACTAGACTTTGGGATTCTGGCTGTTTGAGCTCCCACTTCATAAGAGGCTCTCCCTAGTATGACTGTGATGGTCCTCTTTGTACACATCTCATGTCTCAGCAAGGCCTGAGAGCTGACTTTCCTCAAGACAGGTCAGTGAGCGGATTATCTCCTGACTCAGACTGGCTTGCTCCCAGCCCCTGATGAAAGGAGGTGTTGATTTCAGGGTGAGCCCTCACTGATATTGGAAGAGGAGAGAAAAGAAGGGGACCTTCTTTCTTCAGGGAAGAAAAATGCGACTAGCCCTCAAGGCCCTTTCAGTTCAGGGAGAGGGTGAGATTTTTGGTCTTTCCCTAATGATGCCCAGGGCAGAATCCCCACCAATTCAAGGGATAATTAAATCAGAACCCAGGGGCTACAGTGACCCAAAAGGAAGGTCATTGAGAATACTGGGTATCTCCTGAACTGATGATTTTAAACTGAACACTTCAAAACGGTGAACTGAGATTTGGGAGCCATAGACACAAGTTGAGACCATAAACAATATGACCAATTCCACAGGAAAGCTGGGCTCGCTAGTGTAGGCGAACTTTGCAAACTAGTACCCCAAAGCTTAAACTTGGCTTGTGCACATTTTGCTTGGTCCACGTGGTATATTTAAAAATTTAGTTGGCAGTGTTAAAAATTTCACTGAGAAGTTTGGACTTCTGGATTCTCTGAAAAAATCAGATGGTCCGGTAACACTGCCTGATAATCAGTGTCTGGTACTGAGTGGCAGCTGCCCTCTGCCCCCCGCCACCCCCCCGCCCCAGTCTTCACAACCCTAGACATCCCATGGCATTAGAACAGGCCCACCCCAACCATTGAAAGCCCCTGCCTGCACCCCATAGACATCTGAGCTTGGGCCCCCTGATATATGATCATATGGTATCTGTTAGGGAAGTGCTGGTGTGATAAAAATCCGGCTGAGCTAGTGAGCTTGAGTCGGACCGGCAAAAAGCTATGAGGCAACCACAATTCTGATTGGAGGGATTTCTGTGGAGAAATGAGGATTAAAGCAGCGCTTCCCATTGTAGTTGAGCTGGAGGGGCAGGGCAGTCATTCGAGACTGGGAACTTTGACAGGTCAGTGACTTTTTCTTGGTGGCCCTTTTATTTGGGAAATGTGGTTTCCTAGTTGTATAGCAAGTGCTGTGTCCTCTGCAGCTCCTGTCCAACCAGGGGTGGGTGTGAGGGGAGGGACAGAAGACTTGAATCATGGTGGCGTCTTTATGTTTCATCGTGCCCTATGTTAACTCTGGTGTTTTCTTTTCTTTCTTTCATTCTTCGGCCCCACTTCATACGGTTAGATCATCTGACCTTGCTCGGCTGCTGGCTTTGCTCAGCCTGCTCAGCGGTCTGGTGTCATCTCTCGTGAGGTCTGGACACAGGGAAGGCGACTTCTCTGCCAGCAGCCCTTGCTTTGATACCTTCTCAGGCTGTAGGTCTTCCTTCTCACCCTCCTTCCCCACCTCAGGAGTCTCAGCTTTCTCCCCCTCCAGCACTGCTGTGGTCTCCAGCCCCTCTGTGCTCACTGTCTCCCCTTCCTGCCTCTTGTCTCCCACCTCTGGTTCGGCCCCCTCCTCTACAGGCTGCTCCTCCACCTCCCCCTCCTGTGCCCCCACCTGAGCGTAGGAAGGCAGTGTCTCTTGGTAAGCTCGGGACAGGTCCCCGAGGGGCCCCGCACCCATCTTCTCCTCGAACTGACTAAAAGGTTTGGCCGAAAGTGGGCTGGTCTCGACCATGCCGACCTCAGTCAGGGGGAAATAGTGGGACACGATTTTCTCTTCTTCCAGCAGCTGGTAGCCCTTGGCCTTCTGGATGGAGGAGACGGCAATGGAGTGGAGGGACTTCTCGGGTATCTCCCCCAGGGGCTGCTCCACGGGCCTCTTGAAGGCAGACCGGATTCTCTTCAGGCCTAGGTGGCTCATCTCCAGGATGTTGAGGAAGAGGGACACCGAGGCCACCGACAGCATGAACAGGATGAAGATGGTTTTCTCCGTTGGCCGCGACACGAAGCAGTCCACCACATTGGGGCAGGGCCACCTGCTGCAGCGATAGAGGGGCAGGATCCGGAAGCCATACAGGAAGTAGTGGCCCACGATGAAGCCCACCTCGAAGAGAGTCTTAAAGATGATGTGGCAGATGTAGGTCCGCAGCAGGGTCCCTTCCAGCCGGAATTTCTTGGTGCCTTTGCTGCTGTTGCTGCCCTTCTTGATGCTGCCCTGGTCCGCGGCCAGCGGCACCCTCTCGCCACCGTCGCCCGCCGCCTGCTGGCACAGCTCCTCGGCCTCACGCTCCTTGCGCTTCTCCTCCATGCGGACGTGGTGCACGGCGTGGCCCACGTACACCAGCGATGGCGTGGACACGAAGATGATCTGCAGCACCCAGAGGCGGATGTGTGAGATGGGGAAGGCCTCGTCGTAGCAGACGTTCTCGCAGCCGGGCTGCTGGGTGTTGCACACGAAGTCGGACTGCTCGTCCCCCCACACGAACTCCGCGGCTGTGCCCAGGATGAGGATCCGGAAGATGAAGAGCACGGTGAGCCAGACTCTTCCGATGACCGTCGAGTGCTCGTTCACCTCCTCCAAGATGTTCCCCAGGAAACTCCAGTCACCCATTTCTCACCCACCTGGAGGAGGAAGAAGGCAAGAGCTGATCAGCCGTGGTGCCATCCCCTGCCAGTCTCTCTCTGTTAACGCTTGCTCCCTGGGGGTAGGGTGGGGTACCTCTCCTTTCTGAGTTGCTGGAACCATCAGTATGTAAAAGAGCACCTATCGAGTGGAGTGCCTCCTCTTGCGTGCTGGGATGAAGGGACAAGAGCGGTGCGAAGAATCTTCCTCATCTGCAAAAGGGGTTTAATGCTAATACCTGCTCTCTGTCACTTGCAAGGGGTGGTCTGAAAGTGTAGATGAGGCGATATGTGTATCATTCCTTGAATTCCACCCCAAATAAGGGCTCGTTGTTGACCATAGATAGAAACCCATGTTTACATGGGTTTAAATCAAGACCACAAGCTAAACTATGCTTTAAGAGGCATCATACTGAAGAAAACCCTATACTGTGAGGGGTCTGGGCCCCCAACAGAATTCTTGGATGTGTGAAACTGCCTGTAGCCATTTTACCTGGACTGTGTTGAAATGTACAATGATGTGTTTGGAGGGAAGTGGAAGGATTTTTTGAACATCTACTTTGTGACAGGCTTTTGACATTTCATTATTTCATTTAATTGGATCCTGCTAGACTATAGTCTTCATAAGGCTATGGGCCATGTATGTTTCATTCACTGCTGCATACTCAGGGCCTGTCACAGAGCCCAGCACCCAGTGAAAGCTCAGGAAGTGTTTAACCAATTTGATTTGAACACATGAGAAAACTGAAGTTCAGAGAGGTTAAACAAACTGGGATCAGACAGTTAAATAGCAGTCGTTTTGTTTGCCTGGTCCCAAAGGCTGAGTTCTTTCCATGACACCCTGGAGATACACTGCTTTCGATCTAAACTACACAATTCTGCAACTCCTGGTCTCTTAATTTATGTTTCTTTCTTCTCTATGTTGACATCTGCAAACCATTCTTAACAGCATCACAAATGGAGAGTACTGTCTTTTTTTATATGATTATTATTAGTCTTTTAAAACCAAAGAATGGGGAGCATGCTTCAGGGAGGAATCACGTTACACGGTGAGGAAAGTCCACTGAGACACTTTTAGTGTCTCACAGAATGAAAATGTTTTAGGTTCTGTAATGTGTGCCTACCTTAATAGAGCTAAAAATTTGTCAACAACAACAAAAATACCATTAAACATGATAGCATATCATGCCCCTAGCAATAGCATGATTAATGCACTGGGGATCGAACTGACAAGGCTGATATGTGTAAACTGGGACACTCACCCAGTGCAAACCTGTGCTAACCTAAGGGACTATGATCAAAACTTCTACATTGGGGCACCTGGCTGGCTCAATCTGAGGCGCATGGGATCCTTCACCTTGGGGTTGTGGGTACGAGCCCCACATTGGGTGTAGAGATCACTTAAATAAATAAATAAACTTAAAAACAAAACAAAACAAAACTTCTATCTCAGCCTGTGGCAAATGCTCCTCCAGCCTGAACATTTCTAGTGTTGCAGTGTTTTCTCAGTGTGGCTCTTAGACGGTGGCAAGAGCGCATGCTGGAGATGTTGCTCTGGGCTTCTTTCAGCCTTGTCTCACCCTATAGCATCAGAAGACCACTGCTTTAATGACCGGGATACTTGTTAAGCACTTGAATGAGTGATGAAAAGTGATATCTTAAATAAGGTGTGATTTTCATAGATTGGAGTGGATAAACAAAGTGGCATCTTAAAGCCTCCCTCCAGTCTGTGGTTTGGAGTCCAGCCAGACGGTACGGGAGGCAGACAGTGATTGCAGGCGTGAGCAATGCGCACGCTGTGCTCTCAGGGTATGCACAGCTGTGGCTGCTTTTTGTTGTAGAGCAGAGGGTGTTGCTCCTCTTGGAGCCCCAGAAACTCCCAACTAGGTAGGGTACCCAAGAGCAGCTTCTGTCCTCCTGAGAAGGTGAGAGCATCTGCGGCTCCCCAGTCATGACTCCAGCATTGGGAAGAGTTCCTTGTAGGTAGAGATGGGGGGCTGAGAGTAGGAGAGGGTCCTCCACCCAGAACCAGCCATTCAGAATCCCAGCCACATGTGTCTAGCTATACTTCTGCTTTTAACATTCCTCCATGGGCAGTTAAATCTAGTGCTTGCCCTGTAGTGAAGGGCAGCCATTTCCATTGCCTTCAGAGGGAAAAAAGATGGGAAACCTCACAATCAGGTAAGCAGCCCAGGCATAAATCCTACTGTTGGCAGAGCCAGGAAAACCCCAGTTTCCTATCACATGGTTCAATCTAACATTCATGTGAAAACAGCAGTTTATGTAATTTATTCTTATAAGATCAAGTCTGGCCTTAACGTACTCTACATCTAGTGTTGTTAATGTCTTGTCCCCATTGATGTATCAACTCAGATTTGACACTCTTCCTTGTATTGTACTGTATTTGTCCTTTGGGATTTCCGTGTGTATTTCACTCAGGTACCTATGTGGACGTGTGCAGTGAGCACACACTTTGAGGATAGCGTGTCTATCAATCTTGTTTCTCCCTTTGAGAATCAAAAGCTCTTGGAGGCCAGGGATCATTTTATCTTCATCTTCTATGAAACGTCATGACACAAAACAAAGACCTTCACAGAGTAGGCGCTCCATAAATAACCAGTACATGGGACCAATGGTAATAATTTGAAATCTGAAATTCTCAATCTCTGAGTGCATATAATACCAGTATTAGTTAAAGTCTAGGAAACTCCAGTCTTCTTGCTGCAGTTAGCAGTGGCAGACAGAGAACTTGCAAAGAAAGCCTAAATACCAAAACAAGGATTGCAGATTGATCCAAAACTAGCTGTTTTGAGAGACTGTTTTGTATAAATAAACTGGAAGGCCAGTGATTTTTGACATGTTGTGACTGTTGTGGCATATTCATGAAACATGAAGATCCTCCCGACCACCCCATCAGTAGTTTCCAAATTAAGCCAAATTTGTGTCCTTTCATACCCTACTCTGCAATGCTAAGACTGAGTGTGTGAATGTGTGTGTGTGTGTGTGTTTTAATGTCTAGTTACAAAGTTTCTCATGATAATGGAAGAAGAGAAACTAACTTAGGAAAAAATCTTTCCAATTCCATGCTGTTGAAACAGACCCATTATTCTTTTAAGAAGAGGAGCTTTAGAGGTGCTAAGAGAAAATGCCTTGGGTCCTTGACTTCTACCAATGAAAATTATACATAAAGGAAGTCAGATAAGAGTATATCTGAACAAATTATTCCACTGGAGCAGGGAGTAATTTAAACCAAAGGAAGAATATTTCTCTGCTCTTCTGCAAAAAGAAACAGATCTTTTACAGATAGAAAGTAAACCGATGGAGTTCACGCATCCACCCCAGGTCATCCAACAGAATGTTCCACCAGAGGATTATGGTTTTATTTTTATTTTTATTTTTTTAAGATTTTATTTGTTTATTTGACAGACAGAGACCACAAGTAGGCAGAGAGGCGGGGGGGTGGGGGGTGGGGTGGGGGGCGGGGTCAGGCTCCCTGCTGAGCAGAGAGCCCGATGTGGACCCTGGGATCATGACCTGAGCCGAAGGCAGAGGCTTTAACCCACTGAGCCACCCAGGTGTCCCAGGATTATGGTTTTAAATAATGATTAAAATGACACCTTATGTTTGGGTATCCTTTGTCTATTTATAACTGATACACTTTTCCATATCTTATTTCAGTCCTCATAAGAACCTGTAAACTAGGCCAGTAGTTCTCAAACTTTGACATCATAGACTAGTAAAGTACCAGCAGAACAGGGGGGCCAACACAGAGTTACCAGCTCCTAATTTTGCCAAGCAAGGATATAAAAATAAGAAACTTGGGGTGCCTGGGTGACTCAGTGGGTTAAGCCTCTGCCTTCGGCTCAGGTCATTGTCTCAGGGTCCTGGGATCAAGCCCAGCATCAGGCTCTCTGCTCAGTGGAAAGCCTGCTTCCCCCCACCCTCTCTGCCTGCTGCTCTGCCTACTTGTGATCTCTCTCTCTGTCAAATAAATAAATAAAATCTTAAAAAAAAACTTATTAAATCACAATTATGACTACATCATTTCATAAGAGGGGGAATATCATACCACAAAACCAGAAAAGACATAATTTCAGAATAAAAGTCCTTTAAATGGAACACATTTAAGTTGGTGAAAAATTTACTATATTGCTTACCACATTATTACTACAGGCTTCTGGAAGGTTCATCTTGGACCAGAACTGACAGGTCCGCAGGATGACCATTTAGAACCAGTGAACCAGGCATTTTCAGCCTCCATTAACAGATAGGAAGGCAGGCAGGGAGGTTCACTAAGTCTGCCAAGGGGGCTCAACTAGTGAGGGCAGAGCAGGGGTGGGAGCCCTGCTCTTCTGGCTTCAAGCCCAGGGCAATCTCCAATACAGAGAAGTATCCTCTTCTCTTGGCTTTGAGAAGAGGCAGAATACCACACTTACACCTGTGTTAGCCAGTTACCCCAAAGGATTACATGGCCACTTACCAGTCTGGTTGGTAAGGGAGTATAAATGGGTCTCCCTTCATGTCTCTAGAGCAGCTAGACTCTAGAGCAAAGAGAAGCTTTCCTAGAGAAACAGCACAGCCTGCCCCCAGGAAGACTGTTGGGGTCTTTAGCTAGACCTATTCTTATGCACCATTAAATGCCCCAACATCGAAAATGCAGCGCATGAAGCCTCCTCTCCACCCACAGCACTCAGAAGTAATTACTGTTACACCTATCACAGAGATCAAGGAAAAAGTATAAAACTCTTTCATAAATACCAAATACTTATTTTAGATCTCTCGGGATTCCTGGAGGCATGTTAATTCATTCTGAAAAAATGAGAAAACCTTAAAAAGTCAAATTGTAGTTAGAATTTGGGCATCTCCCCTCTCATCCCCCTCTCCCATTCCTACAGTCCTTTCCCTTCCGAAACTCTGCCCACTCTCAGGCCAGTCCCAAGAGGATTTTCAGAATTGGACTCTAAGTTCAGCCATCCCAACCCAAGACCAAACCTTAGTGACAACGTTTTTCCTTTTGTAGAAACCCCGATCTGGCCCTTAGATTAGGCTAGAAAAGAAGCCCAGGTTACATGGCAGGGAAGGCGACAAACCAACGTAACCCAAGGAAAACTTGCCAACAGCAGTAGGGTCCCCCGGAGAAATATGTGCTCTCTTTCTCTCTTGGCACTCAGCAGCAAAATGGCAACTTTGTCCTCTTTCCCTTGGCGCCTAAAAGCCCACCTCCCACTTCTCTATCCCGCCCCTACCTTGCTGCACGACTGAGCAGATATGACTGGATTGGCCCTGATGGGTAGGTTTTACTGTCCAGCAATATTTTAAGCTCCCAGCCAGACAGCTTTTATGAAGGGAGGGATGTTTGGAAAACAATAGGAGAGAGAGAGAATGGGAGAGCTGTGTTGGGCACAGAGGGGAGGAGGGGGAGAAAAGCTGATGTGGGAAAGCTTAGATGGGCTTCTGTAGCCTCCCAAAGTGTCTTTTAGCTGCAGACCTGGTCCTGTACTGCAGAAAACCTTCGGCTTCTCTCCAGAGGGGGTATTTTACCTGGGGGTATTTTCTCAGTGCCTTATCATCAGCTTAGAGAATGCTTGGGGTGTAGGGACAGTAAGAGGTCACTTGCATGCATCCCCTGCCCTCAGTCAGACTGTACCAAAGCACCCCCGCCCCCAAAGAAGAGTGGTTGTTTCTTTTCAAGGGTTGATCTATCGTTCTCTCTTGGGGGTTTGTTCTTATGTCTCCAAGTTTCTTTCTTTGAAAGGAGCCTGCATATGCCAAAGAATTCTGGTGCCACTTGTCAACATAATAACATTCCCCACCTTGTTTTACTCATAATTACAAATACTTTTGAGGAACTGCAGAGTCAAGGGGACTATGCAGTGTCAGCTAATAGTTGCAGACTCTCATGCCTCCAACTGCGAAATGGGGGTATGAGGTTTGGGTCACCAAGAAGCTCTGGGTTGAAATACCTGTGCGGCCTAATGAGGAATGATGTTTAGGAAGCTAGGTCTGGGGCATGAACGCATGCCCTCTGCCTCCCCAAGTCCCACCATCTTCCCAATGTCTGGGACTCACCATTGCATTGGTATGAAAGATGGTTGTACTGACCACCGTTCCAAACCCCAAACTGGGGCATTTTATTATATAAGTTGATATATGGAAACAATGGAGCAAACATAGTTGAAACTGGGATGGTTTTAGGAAACCTACAATGTATAATTACTGAGCCGAAGGCAACTTGGAGGGTAAACCAGAAAAACAGCATCTAAGTGCTTGCCTCTTCTCTACCCTCATTTCTTGCCCTTTCTGGTGTCATGGGCATACTGCATTTTGATGGTGGTGGTTTGAAGGGGGATGTTACCAAAGTTGTTTGAGTCTCCAATTCCAATCATATCCTAATGCTCACTAGCCCAAACCTTATTTACTTTAGAATTCTGATGTCTTTCAGAATTCAAATTTGAAGGATGAGTCTAACTGGAACAGAGCCTTCTAGAGAATCTGTCAATTAAAAGCAACTGGCCAAGGCTCTTCCCCAGTATCAACGAGGCAAGAAGTCAGAGGAGAGAGGGAAAGAAATCTGATCAGTGTTTCTTCAGAGAGCATTTGTTCAATGTTGATTCCTGAAGCTTGAGCTTTCTCTGGGATTTTCCAGAAACTACAAACTTCTCTTCAGATGAATTTCTCTCATGCAGGGCTTTCCAGGACAACTTGGCTTGTGTGGTAGAGCAGTCCCGTCTCCTGACATCATTGTGTGAGAGACAGTCGTAGAGGATGTGTTCGTGTCTGGAAAAATAAAGAATCTCATCAGAGCTCAGGTTTGGACAAATCTAGCTTTGCAATTTAGCACTTTCTTTGCTTATTTCCTCCATGGGTGTTGAAGACAACTCTACTAAGAGTGCCGAGGTGATTGAATTATTTTTGTTGTCACATCTTCTGTTTGCAGTCTTTGAAAACATAAACACTCAATCCCTTATGTCTTGAGGAACATTTTGAAAGAGGTGGGAGAGGGCCTCATCCCAGGTTCGTCTGTGGTTAAGAGATGTCCTAACCAGAAATTAGAGTCAGTTTCTTAGGTCTTTCAGTGGGAAGTCTTCTTGTGGCGGCTCTATTGTTTTATCTGATGTAAACAAAGCTCTGGAACATGGGATATAACCACATTTGAAGGCAAATCCCACTTTTATGTTCTGTAATGTGGATTATTAGATCATTGATGTTTGGATAGTTCAACGGTGGCGTTCTTTCACCAGGGTATGTTTTGGAAGCAGTGAAGTAGTTACACATGGGAAAATCGCGGGATTTTCAGTGGGAAGACCTGGCTCTTGGTGTGGCCCTTCCTGAGCAGTTTGCCCAGCCTCTCTGGGTCTTGGCTTTCTCAACTACGTAAGAGAGTTGATAATGACCGCCTTTCCTGTTTTGTGAAAAGTCCTTTTAATAATGATGGTGGCGATTGCTCTAACCCATGCAATGCTGTGAATCCCTATCCGCTTGTTAGTTATTCACTGTGATCTCCTCCCCTTCTGAGTCTGGCTGTGTCCTGTGCCCCCAGGTCCTGGGTTGGCTTGTTTCTAAGTGTGTCTTGATTACAGTCATAATATGCTTTCCTTCCACAGGGAAAATACCAGGACTGGAAAAGACCAGAAGAAACTGTGGGCCTCAATTTCCTCATTTTACAGATGAGAAGTCAGTTCAGGGTGGAAATGACGTCTTGAGGTCGTGGTGCAACTTAGAGGCCCAGGCATTTTCCATGGTTCTGGATGCCTCCATGTGGGGGTAGAGACTCACTCAGCAGTAAGGCTCTTTAGGGAGAACCAGGTGAGCCCTATCGTGGGTAGAAAGCCAGGCAGACAGATGTATGGGGCCCGCAGGGACCATTCTCAGTCAATTGAAATGATTGGAATTAGGAGGCAAAAAACCCTCTCTTTTCCAGCTGTTTGGGTGTGCAAGGTAGAATGAATCTCTAAGAAACCCAGGGCCAGGGGCTATGGGTGAATTGGGTTATTTCCCTGAATATCCAGGCCTGGCTCTGACTTCGTGGGCAATGTTTGGTGATTCATTTTATAAGCATTTTCTGAGCTCCCACTCCATGAGGTGTTTGGGACCCACCAGTGGGTAAAACAAAGATCTCTGCCATAGCAGAGCTCACAGTCTTGTTGGGGAGGCGGCTGATTCTCATTAAACGCGATAACTCAGGGAATGACACAGGAGGTTAGGTGATAGGAGCTCGCACCAAATGGAAAAGTATGGGGGGCAGGGAAGTGCGAGGCAAGGGATTGGGAGAGCCAGTGGAGGGGAGATGGTTCCCACACAGACCTCACTGAGGTGAGGTGGAGCCCACTTTAAAGAGGGTGAGGGAGGGAGTGGTGAGGGTATGGGGTAGGTGGTGGTGGGGGGGAAGGGGGAGAGTAAGCCAGGCCAAGTCCTGCAGGAGCAGGCAGCCCAGGGCTGGGCTAGAACAGTGGGTGCAGACAAAAACTTCTGGGAAATGTAATTTTTGTCTCCTGATTGTTCATCCATGTGTGGTTTGATCACCTTCACATCTCTAAAGCATCGACAACACCAAGAAAGGAGATACCCAGCCTCCAACGTGCAACTTTGCCCTTCTCTTCCACCACACGCTTTGGCGAAGTGGTTGGTGTGAGCCTGGCCCTGTGCTGGGAGGACAAACTTGGATAAAGCCCTGGGATGCCTAACCCAAAGCGCGTGCAGAGAGGCCTCACACCCATCTGCTCAAGGAGATGGAGGACTGGAGGGGGCTCTGGTCTCCTAGACCCCAGTTCCCGCATTGGGCCTTAGAACAGGGGCCTTCGTCTTTGAGGAAGCTGAACAGAGAAGCACTGAATGGCCAGGCTTTGGAGTGAGTTTGGCTCAGCATTGCCCCGAATTGGCTGCCCTACCTCGCTCACGTGACTTTCCTGGGCTCCTCTTCAGTTTTCTCCTGTGAAAAATGGGAACCAGCATCTCCTCAAAGAATCAGAGTGATTCAGTAAAACAATATGCATAAAACCGAGTTTAGTACTTGACATTGGGCCAGTGCTTGCTAAGTAGTAATGGCCATTACCACCCTTTGGAAGAAGGTTTGGCTACTACTGACCGAAGGAGGTCAAGTGTTCCTTCCATAATTAACCAGTGGGGGGCTCAATGCTTGCTTTTTCTTGTTTGTACCACCTGGAGAGGCCCAGAGGTGAGCCATGGCCCTCTCTAACCCTCCTCCCTGGCCAGCTGGGTGTGAGCCAGAGAGTCTTCTGTACGACAACCATTTGGCTGGGATTCAAGAGCTCCTGTGCCCTGAGGGGCAAGGGGTGGGCTGGAGGGGAGGGACAGGGGTCACTTTCACCGGTGACAGGATTTCCCGCACAGACAGTTGTCAGGGCAAGGCTGGGCACTCTATTGAACAGAGCAGCTCATGCATGAGAGCAGACTGTGCCAATTCTATAGAGCACGACCCCTCGGCCCTGGGATCTTCTGCTAACAAAGTTATCTTTCCCAATCTGCTTAGGCAGAAGGGGGACACACTTCCCGTCCTTGTGCTGAGCCTGCAGAACAATAGGACCCAGGCCAGGCCGAGATCTGGCTCTCAGCATGTTCCCCTCATTTCCTCCCCTCTTCCCACGAAAGGTCTTGGGTTCTCTTCAGCAGCCCTGATCGTCACCTTGGGGAGATGAGGCTGCAGAAAGCGGCCATTGGCTGGGGATGGGGGAGGGGAGAGACCAGGGAGTGTCCTGACATTCTAGCTGCCTGGGGAGGGACAGAGAGAATATCCCAGAAGAGGGACAGGGAAAGAGGCTGATGGAACCTCAGATTCACTGGGGTGGGAGCAGTTGTGAATGTTGTAAGCCCATAGGTCTCTGACTGCAGTTCCCTGGGGCCAGCGGTGGCAGCATTGCCTGGTAATTGGTTAGGGGAGCGAGCCCTGCCCCAGGACCTACTGAATCAGAAACTCTGAAGGTGGAGACCTGAAAACTGTTTTTAAAAAGCCCTCTGGGGGACGCCTGGGTGGCTCAGTTGGTTTAGTGGCTGCCTTTGCCTCAAGTCATGATCCCAGTGTCCTTGGATCGAGTCCCACATGGGGCTCCTCGCTCAGCAGGAAGCCTGCTTCTCCCACTGTCTCTGCCTGCCACTCTGTCTGCCTCTGTGCTCACGTTCTCTGACCAAAAAAAAAAAAAGTTAAAAAAAATTAAAGGGGCGCCTGGGTGGCTCAGTGGGTTAAGCCGCTGCCTTCGGCTCAGGTCATGATCTCAGGGTCCTGGGATCGAGTCCCGCATGGGGCTCTCTGCTCGGCAGGGAGGCTGCTTCCCTCTCTCTCTCTCTCTCTCTGCCAGCCTCTCTACCTACGTGTGATCTCTCTCTCTGTCAAATAAATAAATAAATAAAATCTTAAAAAAAAAAATTAAAAAGCCCTCTGAGAAACAAACTGAGGGTTTTGGAGGGGAGAGGGGTGGGGGATGGGTGAGCCTGGTGGTGGGTATGAAGGAGGGCATGTATTGCATGGAGCACTGGGTGTTGTATATAAACAATGTATATAAACAATGAATCTTGGAACACTGAAAAAATAAAATAAAAACAAAGAACAAAAAACAAAACAACAAAACCCCCACCCCCCCCCCCACACACATACAAAATAAAAGCCTTCTAGGCAATTCTAGTGTATGCTAAAACTTTAGAGCCACTGCTCAATGTAACCCTGGCCGCTAGAATTGGTGGTGCTGGTCCCCGGTGCCCACAGCCCTCCCCTAGTCCCCATGGCCGGCACTTTCTGATACCTGCGTCCACCACGAGGCCCTAGACACAGGTCTTTGGGTCCATCCAGAAAACAAACCATCAAGTCTTGTGGAGTTCCCTGTAGTCTCTCAGCTGTTGTAGTAGCCCATCCTACATATATAATAAGTCAGAAGGGGAGAAAAATATTTTGCAAATACATGGTGTAGGCAGCTGTACCTACAGTGAGGGGTGGGCCGATTTGTCTCCATTTTACTGAGGCTCAGCGAGGTTAAGTAATTTGCCCGCGGTCATGGAAAGAAAGGGGCAGGGCGAGGACTGGAACCAGATCTGCTCGACTCCAAAGCCGGTGTTTGCTCTGGCTGTCCGTGCTGTCGCCTTTAATTGTGAGATTCAGTTCAACAGTGCTGACCTTTCAGAGCATTTTGGGGGGGTCTCCGGTCTTTGTGCTAATCAATTAACATTTGCATGTTCAGAAAAGGTTTTTTGTTTGTTTGTTTGTTATTGCAGTTGTTGTTGTTTTTGTCCTGAAAAACCCACATAGCTGCAAACATTTTCTACATAGAGGAATTCACTTTGTACCTATCTGTGTGCCTTTTAAAAATGACAAACCTACAGGGTGAAAGCTTGCATGATGGAAGGAATCAAAACGGTAGAGGGACATGCAGGGTAAAGAGTAAAGTTCTCTGCTTACCTTCCTCTTCCCACCTCATCACTACAACCTTGCTTAACTGTTTGGTGTGTGTCCTTCCAGACGGTTTTTGCTTTTTTAAAGATGCACTTCATATATACATATTAACATATGCCTAATATATCTTGATATCTTTGCTGTATATGTCTGCATCATTTTAATGTCTGCAATAGTATTCCATCATAAGGACATCCTGTAAATTTGTTCAGTCTGGTCTCTGTTGAAGGACATTAGGTTGCTTCCATGTTTTTTGCTATGACAAACTTTCAGAAAAGGATAAACATCTATATGTCCGTATTTTAGGGGCAAATGAAGGAATAGTTTTGGAGGATGGATCCCTGGAGGTAGAACAGATTACTCAAAACATAGGAACGACTTGAAAGTTGGTTAAGTGACACAATTACTTTCAAAACAGACTGTGCCTGACTATACGCTCAGAAGAGTGTGGGGGCAGGCATTTTGTGTTCTAGTCTTACTATCACCAGCTGTTGTCTCTCTTTACATTTTTTTTTTTTTTTTGACAGTGGTATGAGCAGGACATAGTCTTTATTTTAATTAGCAGTTTTCTGATTATCGAATGACTCATATATTTATTAGCCATTTACATTTCTTTTTTTCTGGATCATGCACTCAGATCCTTTTTCTCTTTTGGGGGAGTTATTTTCCTTTTCCTTGTTGGTTTATTGACTCTTTTTATAGACCATAGCTAATATTTGTCATAAGGATTGTGAAATTTTTTCATATGATGACTTGTAACTTTGCTCTTAAAGTGTTTTGCTGTAAAAGAGGACTTATATTTTTATCTAATCAAATATGTCATTAAAAAGTTTGTGGTTTCTCATTTTTGTGCCTGCTTAGAAAGGCTTCTGCATTTCATTAAAATTCAGAAGACCAGTGAGGAAAGAAATTTGCCAGAGTAGATTCCGTTTCAGTTCAGCATTTAAGCCTGGAAAAACTGAATTATCAGAGCAATACAAACCCTGCCTAATTCTCCTCCTAGTTTTGTCTATAGTGGCCATTTAATTTTAATAATAAAGGAATTATGTAAATTGCATTCATTGTCTTGGTTCATTTGGCAACAGATTTCATCATCATCATCATCATCATCATTTTCCAGGACCCGTTTGATTTGCAAATCAGAAAACCAAACCTGTGTCATTTTGCTTCTTGTAGGTACTTTTGTTTTGCCTCTATGGTTTTGGATGCCTGATCTGTACTTCTATTCAGATATCACGCGTGGGTGGAGAGAGAGCATGGAACATTATTATTTTCTTTTTCACAGGCTTATTTATGTGGGGAGGACTTTTTTGTCTTTTTCTTTTTGCCATTGCCTTTTCTTTGTGGCAAATCAAATAGCTGCAGTCTGGGCCAGTTACCCTGAATTCCAAAAAAGCCTGCTTCTTTTTTAATCCATTACTACTTGGTTTCTTTTTGCCTTAAGTAAGAGGCTTTACTCTGACCAGATTCGTTGGGAAGAACATGGTTCTGGTAGCTGGAAAACTTCAGTCTGTGGCTTAATCTAGTTGGTTTCTCCATCACTAAGGACTTGGGTTCCTCTGTCTTTAGTCAATCTTCTGTGTCATCTACCCTGGTTCCGAGTCCAAAGACTCAAAACAAATATTGTTCTCTGTCTACTGTTGAGTCCCCCAATAATGGGTCCGTGATCAAAGGAGTGAGACTGACACAAAGTGAAGGTCAAGCAAAGTATTTTTTCGCGCCAAGCATGGAGAATTAAACTGACTGGCCGGGGCTGTCTCTTACAAGAGGTGACCCCTCCCTGCCTTACAGACTAACTTTTTTTTTTTTTTTTAAAGATTTTATTTATTTGACAGACAGAGATCACAAGTAGGCAGAGGGGTAGGCAGAGAAAGAGAGGAGGAATCAGGCTCCCTGCTGAGCAGAGAGTCCGATGTGGGGCTTGATCCCAGGACCCTGAGATCATGACCTGAGCCGAAGGTGGAGGCTTAACCCACTGATTGACCCAGGTGCTTCCAGACTAACTTTTATAGAGCAAAGGCTATGTGGTTGAGCCTGGCCACACACAGGTGGTTAATGAGATTGCAACATACAGAGAAAGCCGCACAGTCATGTTAGGTCACACACGGGTGGCAATTGAATTACAATTTACCCCATAGTAGCAATTTGAACTAGCCTATCACCTTGGTCAGAATTGGCACCCAATAGGCGCCTAAAAGGCAGGGCCCATACTCCTTGGTAGCTAGGGAGACAGTATGCGCACCCCACTGATTGGATGTCTCCACCTGGCCGGATTCACCCCTGCATTCGGGCTGTTATCTCCATCCGACCTGACCCACCCTTGTATTTGGACTTTGTTTTGTGGGACTGGTTTTCCGGACTTGCTTTTAAGTAAGGGGCGGGGGCAGGGTCAGTTTAAGTTTTACTGCATAAACAACAAAATCACTGTTTAATGGAATGGAATCGCTCTGGCTAAATAGGCCCTTACATCCATCTCTCAGTTTCCTGAGCCATAACATGGGTAAACAATGAGACATACCTGGATGAGTTGTTTTGAGGGTTAAATAAGAGAATACAGAATTTTATAAACACTCGTGACAAAAAAGTGGTTCTTCAGAAGCAAGTTTCATTTCTTTCGGGGGTTATGCTGAGCTCGTGCCACTAGATGGCGTTACCAACACAGCCAGCTGGCTAAGATGGTTCAGTATGAAGTCCAAGCTGGGGAAAGGGGATCCCCACTTCCTTTTCTTCCCTATGAATGAAATATATTTAGCAGCGATGGTTACAGATGTAACAAAGAAGCTTTCATTTTTGCTGTAAATCATTTGTTACCGTCAGAGCTTTTCTTAGGCAGCAGACTGCCCTGAGGAATGGTTGCAAGGAGACCCAGAAGCCAGAGTACTCTTTTGGAAACAAATTTGATCATGTCTTTCCCATACTTGAAACCCTTCTATAGCTTGCTAATATAAACAGAGGTACTATTTGATATTTTTATTTTAAGTTCAACCTTGCTCTGGAATTGAGGGTATAAAATAAGTCATTCAGGTCAAGGGCAACATGCCCCTAGTCCTACCTCTCAGGCACCACAGGAACCCTGAAGCTCTAGAAAATAAGGCTCAAGAATCGAGACAAAGTGAAGCTTGTGGCCTTGAATATATCGCATAGAGTCCTCTGTCTGCAGCATGCCTATTACTCCAGCCCATATCTTGCCACCCATTGCTTTGCTCCTGACCTTCAGCCGCTATTAACCTATTGAGCTCCCTATACATAGCACCCTGATTCTTGCCTCCGTGCCTCTGTCCCTGCAGTCCCCTCTACTTTGAACCTCCCTCCTCAACTCTGACTCATCCAGCAATGCTCAGTTTAGGCTTTACCCAAAAATTCCTTCTTCAGGATTTCTGTCCCCATCTAGGTTAGATTTCAAGAGGTCCTTCATGTGTCTTTCTCCTCTACTAGTCTATGTTATTTGTGAGTGCAAGAAATGTGCCTTTCTCGTATTTATTTTAGGAGGGCCAGGCCAATGAGAGAACTCAATGGGTTTTTGTGGAAAGAATCAATGAATGAGTGAGGAACAGAGAGAAGGGCATTCCAGATAGACAAGATAGCAAGATGTAAAGGACAAGATGAAGATGTAAAAGTTGGAGAGGGAGGTGACTATTGCAGGGAGTGGATGGTTTGAGTCCAGGAGTAAGGGGATTTCTTCCCACAATCCAGGCTGAGCCACTCACTGGAGACCAGGGTGAGCCCTGTCCTCTCAAAGTGCCAACGGCAGCCCTCATGAAGTCATGGGGGGGGGGGGTATGTAAGGTGGGGATTGTATGGCAGCTGTAAGAGAAGCCCCAGAAGTAACCTGCTTCTGGGAATAATTTTGGCAGTGACCTTCAGTGGCCTGAAATTGAGGGTCTAGAGCTGCTCAGACCCTCTATGGTAAAGGTGAGGACCCCAACACAAATGACCTTTGCCAGAAATATCACACACACACACACACACACACACACACACACACACACACACACTTTCTTTCTCTGTTTTCTTCCTCTTCTGAGACCGGATCCTCTTTTTCTTCTGAGGGTCCCTGAGAAAGGTATAGGACAGGGCTCCTCAGGTTAATGAGGGTGATCTCTCTCAAAGGGGCAAATGCTCGGGGAGCAGCCCACATGATTCCAGGAGGAAAAGGGGCTGGGAAGTGGGAAGGTGGTTCTTGTCCCTTGTTATTGCAGGCACAGGAATCAGTCCTGAGCCAGCTTTGTGTGTGGGAACCAAGACAGCGGACCACCAAGTTGTCACCCTCTGGGCTCTGGACCTGTGGGGCATGAGGGCTTCAAAAAAAAACTAGAAGATTTACTTTCCCCCTAAAAACAGAGATGGTATTACCATACTACCTCACTGTGGCAGCTTCCTAAGCAGCAGACTCAAGGGCCAAAGTGCTCCAGAGCATACTTTAGAGGGAGAATGTTGCCTTTCTGTTGTCTCAAATGGCACCTCCAGCCCCTGAAACTGGAGTCTTTATTAGCTTGTACCTGTGAGGTGATACAAAACTGAAGAAGCTTCAGTCTCTGGCCAGTTTTATCCTCCATCTGGGAAGAGGCTGCCCATTTCCCAAAGACTTGCTACAGGGCCCTGTACCTGCTTAGGTCCTGTGGCTACTAAGGATAGCTGGGATTTCCCTCAATTTCTGTGCTACTGATGTAACTTGCTGAGGCCAGTCTCTTCGCAGACCCCAGGTGGCTTTTCTCCAGATAGTCTGCCAAAATAGTTTGCAGTTTCCAGTCTCACAGGCAAGAAGGGACTCTGGACGTGTAATGGAGAGTGTGGGAGCCCCAGAGGAGAAACATCTAGCCCTTCTGGCATTACCACAGTCATAGGGCTTCAAATGTGCCCCCGCTCCCTGACACATGTTAGTTACCCCCTCCAAACTGTAGAGGGAGGCATAATGGTGACCAGTCCCATTTTACCTGAAGTGTGAGAGCTTGCAAAGGCTCAAGAAGAGTGTTGACAAAGCAGAGAGGGGAATTCTAAATCCTCCGAATTTCTAGGAGTGGGTAAATGAGCTCATAGTCCGCATTACGCAGCCTGCCCAGGACTCCAGGGAGGCGGACCCCTTCCTCTTTTCACTCCAAAGGTGAACCTCCCTGGAGGGCAGAGGCCGCTCTTGACCTAAAACTGGGAGAAAAACCACTTGGAATTTTTTTTTTTTTAATTGCTTCTTCATTTTCCTTCTGGATCGGGTCCCCAGGCATCCAAACAATGCCTCTCCAGGCACTGCTGTCATAAAATGCAATTGAAATCCGTATCTATGGAAACAGGCTGGCTCCTTTTGCCTCTCTCCCTCCCTGCGTCTGTGTGGGCCGGGGTGGGTCTAGACTCTAGGCTCTTTGCTCTGATGTAGGGGGCCATTCTGGTTGTGCCCTGCCCGCCCTACTGAGCCTGGCCTCCTCCCGCCAGCCAGCGGAAGGAGAGTGAGCTAGGGCTGGGGCAGGGCAGTAAAGCTTCAGATAGGCCCAGAGAGGCAGGGCAGAAGGAAGATAGTGTGTCTGTCTGGGGCTCCGGGGACAGCAGGCAGTGACACTCAGCAGGGACAGCATTGACCTGGGCACTCAGAGCTCCATGCTGCTCTCCTGGCTTTTGAGCTCAAGACCCAGACATTTACTCAGTCAACAAAGTTCTTCCCCACCTTCTTCATGCACCCCAGGCTTGGCTACAATTCTCTGGGCCTTTCTTCCTTTGCCTAAAAAGGCAGTTCATTATTCCTTAGGGGTACATATGTGATGGTGTTTGGTTTAAGAGGTTTTTTTTTGGTTTTGTTTTGTTTTTGGTTTTTTTGGATTTAAGACAAATGAAAATCAGTCTGCTTCAACTTGGCAGAATGGACTGAAATGGAAACAAAGACACCAGAGCTCTCTTCTCATCCTCAGCCCTAATCCACTGACTTACCAAATCACATGTTTTCTTGCAGGGGCAACCTGTCTTTAAACCAGGCACTGCAGACAGGTCTAGCTCATGAGTTGGGAAATTAGCGGGGGTGGGGGGGGGTGGGAGGGGAAGGTGATGGTGTTGGGAGCCCTCACTACCTGATGAAATGTGTCATGTAACAGAGTTTCCAGGGAGATCATTTCCATTCCAGCATTATGCCTCTGCCTGGGTAGCCCAGGAAAGCATCCAGAACGCCACCAACACTGTCCTTGCGTCACTAGGGGGCGATGCTGTCTCTCTTTTATTCCATGCGGGTTTTGTTTTGTTTTGCTTTGTTTTGCTTTTTGGGGGGCTACTTCTTCAGAAATTGTGGGCTAAGAAAGAAGCCCCTTTCAGATGTGCCTCAGAGTAGAAGAACTCTATTCATCACACCAGAACAGAAGGGCATGGTTCAAGTGTGAGTGGCTGAGAGGATGGGAATGCAAAAGGACAAAGCCGGGCCTTAATTTGGGGGATTGTTGTGGGGCCATATTTGCTTGCCTTCCCTCACTCTCTTTAGTGAGCGGGTACCCCAGAGGGTATCCCCCACTCCTCTTCTTTCCCTACTCACTAGCTCCTCTCATCATTGCAACATTTGCCCTATTTCTCATGGTCCCCCTAAACCGTCAAACCTGAGAATCCTGTGAAATTCTCTGCTATACCCCCTTCCCTCTCTCAGGCCTGCCCTGTTTCCTCTGTTCCTGAACTATTTGACAGTATCCCTGATTGTACCCCCGGGAAATATTTGATTGTGAAAAGGCAAAAGTATATGGTGTATCGTTGGTTCATGGGATGGCAAAGCCAAGAACCTCAGCAGGTACCTTTCTCTGACTTCAGAGATTAGAGGCCCCGGGGCCAGCAGCACTCTGGGGCCATTCTGGCCAGAGTAAGGGAGAGTCCATTTTAAGAGTTATGGCTGAGAATGTGTGAATTTGGTTCATCCAGCTGCTTGGTACCATTCTGGGAAGCCTCTGTAGCTGGAGGCAGAGTTGGTGGAACTCTTGGAGCTGCAGAAGGTGTTTGGGCGGTGGCCTCCTCGTGGGTGAGCTGCCTACCTTGGACTTGCCCTCCAAGAGCCCGCAGGATGATCCACAGCCAGTGTGACAGCCTGCACCAACACAGCCAGTGTGACAGCCTGCACTAACACAGCACCATTGATTCATGCTCTCCTTGGCCTGTCTGCAAACCTTTGTGGAGACTTCCGAGGAATTCCTCTGCCCACTAGATCCAGTAGGTACATTTTCATGTCCTTTTAAAGGGTGAGGGGGCCTTGCGTGGAAGACTCTGTCGTTGGAATTCATCACTGGCATTCTCAACATGATGTAGTATTTTCTTGGCTCTCAGACTCTATAACTAGACAGTCCGACTCTGAACCTACCACTTCCTGGCTATGTGATATTTGGCAAATTAACTCTTTGAAATCTCAGTTTTATCATCTATAGATGAAGATGATTGTAATGGGGATATAATGAGATACTCTATATAAAGTACTTGGCCCAATGGCTGGCATGTAAATGGTCACTGTCATTATCTTGAAAGGCAGTAGAGTGTAGTAGCTAAGCCAGCTGGCTCAGATTGGGACTCTACCACTTCCTAGCTGTGTGATAGCAAGCAAATAATTTAATCTCTCTGTGCCTTGGTTGCCTTATATATAAAATGTAGTTGATAACGATACCTATTTGTTAGGATTGGCTAGCTAATGCATATGGTGCCCTGAAAACAGTTCCTGGCACATAGTAAGATCCAAATAAGGGTAGCCCTCATCGTCTGCAGAGCAACGGCCTGAATTATCCAAGGATGCCTCTGGAGTACTGTGATGAACATTTGAGGAGAATTATTTTCTCATTTGACTTAGTTTAACGAAGATGAATCTGTATTTGTTGCTTGTACAGCTGGTAAGTGCTGGGGCTAGGGGCTCAGAACATGGTTGAGGGAAGCCTGTTGGAAATGCAAGATATGAAGCAGGGAGTCCAGAAAACGAATCATTTTGAGGCACTTATATGGCACCTTTTGACCAGGGTCCTGGATGGCTTTTCTTTTACTATATATCAATGTGGAAAGATTATATTGTCATAGCAATTTTGCAAGGGGAGAAATGGGTGACCAAGACAGATGATGTACTGTGCACAATGTGTGCAAAGGCGGGATCCATACTTCCACCCACACACCAATTACATTTAAAAATAAAAATTAATCAAAGCAGCTTTTGGCACTGCCAGACAGAGAGGGTCACGGACAGTGTGTTTGACATGTCATTCAACCGTGTTGGCAGCCGCAGGCACAGCTACAGTGAATCTGGGGTAATGCCAGGAATAAAGCACAGCTCAGGGCTTCCATCACACCTCGCTGATTGTTCATTTATTTTTAGAGTCTCCAACAAGAAAATTTTAAAGAAAAAAAAAAAAAGAAAGATAATTCTGTGAGTGGGAATCAGGAATGAGCAATCTAGAAAAATCTGAAATTTTTCTAGAATTGTCAAAAGATATATTGTAAATTTCAGAATACTTTCTAGGTGCTGGACTGCTGGGATAAGACAATCTCTAAAATGTGTCACTATCTTCTGGGAGGAGAATCTTGAAGGATAGAAAGACCAGAATGAGGGCAATGTGCCATCATTCTTTCTAAAAAAGTAAAAAGAATTAATCTGGAAAAATTACCTATTAGGGCTGACAACTGTTTAAGTAAAACTAATGAAACGGAATTTGGAAGAAAACGCTCTCCTGGCTTCTTCATTGGCATGATGATTCATTAGCAGCAAGAGTTAGGGTTGTCCACAGTCCTGTGCTGATCATTGGTGAGCAGGTTATACAAAAAGATCTTTGGGAAATATCATGGTATTTGTTTTGGCAGTAGATTAATTTTTCAACTAAACCTGTTAACTCAGTTACAAATATTTTGTTAGAGAGTGATGGGCTTATGTGTGCTCTAACCTCCTTTTATTCAAGAAATGTTTATCGATGGGGCACTTGGGTGGCTCAGTCATTAAGCTTCTGCCTTTGGCTCAGGTCATGATCCCAGGGTCCTGGGATCGAGCCCCACATTGGGCTCCATGCTCAGTGGGGAGTCTGCTTCTCTCCTCCCTCTCCCTCGGTTTGTGTTCCCTTTCTCACTCTCTCTGTCAAATAAAGAAATAAAATCTTAAAAATAAAATTTATTGAGGACCCACTCTGGGCCAGGTGTTGGCTAAGGAGCTGGCAGGACAATGCTGCCCTCACTAGACATGTCCCCCATTCTCCTGGAGATGGGTATTGGACAAATAACATACGTAATTTTTGAATTAATATTGTGTCAGTGAAGCAGACATATACAGCATGAAATACACATACTATGAAGAGTTGGCTTTCCCAGAGGGTTAGAAATTTGAAAGCCCTTGGAAAACTATGAGGTGTTAACTAAAAGTTGGAGCAATGCCCTACTCTATGCTTTGTTCGGCTTCATGGTTAATTTCTGAATGGGCACAAGTTTGCTCCTGCCTAAAGCCCAGGCCACTGTTTCTGGTGGAGCTTTCTCTCTTGAAGAATGCTAACTTCCTTTTCTGAACACCACGTGGTCAGTGGGAAAGGCCCCAGAGGGGGTGGGAATAGATTGAGAAATGGTTCTGTCAATTACTGGAGCAGAGAAATTGGTCCCAGTCTCTTCATCATCCATTTTGGTTGGAAGTTGGACCAAAAAATAAACAGTACAGGAATCCTTGATCAAAACTCTAAACAAGAAGGTCTGCTACTGTCCATCACTCATGCTCTAAGGGACTGACCTGATGCAGTCCTCATTTACCAATTCTATCCTAAGAGATAAATGTGGATGTGAACGTCAATGTTATTATGAGAAATGAAAACATTACCCACCTAAAACAGAAAAGTCTCTTTTCTGATAGTTAGCCCTTATCAAATGCACATGTAAGAGCCTGTCCTTTTACAAAATACATCATTTCATTTAATCAGCATGTAAATCCTATCAAGTAGCTATTTTATTCCCATTTTACAGATGGGGGAATGGAGGTTAAATGCATTAGTTCACTTGGCCAAGGTCACAGTGCCAAGAAGTGGCAGAATCCGAATTTATACCCGGGCCCCCAACTGAATGTTAAAGCCTGGGTTTTTTTCCCTTTACACTGTGGTACACGTCCTTTGGAGAATGTAGAGGTAGAGATAGCAGCTGGAGTTTGAGACTGGTAGCATGACTTGCTTTCTCTTGATAAAGAAACAAGAGTGGGGGTGGGGTGGAGGGACCCTATGACTGAGCTTTAAACAGGGGATTGGTGGAAGCCGATCTTGCCTCATTTTGCGTTCAGCACATTTTGTGGGGTGGGCCCTGGTGTGAAAGGCTAGGAAACAAGATGTCTGCTCCCAGGTTGGGGGAGAAGATCCTGTACCCTCCTGTGCCCGTTAAAATGAGAGATGGATTGTCATCTGTCAGGAGAGGGCTCTGGTAAAAGAAACCAAGAGGCCTAATGGACAAATAAAAGAGAGCATTAAAAGGACCAAGACCCAGAGGATGACAGACAAAGGGGACATATAGGTCCTTGTCAAGCTGGAGTTAGTTTTGTTTCAAGAGACACCAAAGTCCTCCTCTAGCCCTTTTCCCTCAGTCTTGGTAACCTGAAGCGAGTCATTTACGCTAACATCGTCCCCTTCATGGCTCCCCGTATAAGATCCAACCTTTTAGGGAACAGCATCCTGGCAGAGATGTCTTATGGTTTATGCATAACCCAGTTCTTTTCATGTTTCCTGCTGTAAATTTTTGCTTGTAAATTGCTTTTTTGAAACCCCATTGTAACCATTCCTGGGGGTGGGACTTTTTTTTTTTTTTTTTTTTTTTTTTTTGGATAACCAGACCAGTTGGCTGCTATTTGGCAGACTGCTAAAGTAGATTGGAAGAAGAGGCATAAAAGAACTGTGCAGAGACAGCATGAAAAATACACTGAGAAGATTAGTGTCCAGGGATTTTTGGTCTCTGATCTTTCTTCATTTTGTACTGTCTATAAGAAATCAGCCTTGGACAGCCTTCTCCAGCTGCCTTATAAAACGTTACCCTTCCAATTGTATGATTTTGCCTATTGCCATTTCTTCTATTCTTGGAAACATAAAAGCTTTGGTCCCCAAGGGATCTTTTTTCTCTCTCATGTTAGTTTTATGTTTAATGATTTTTCATAACCTCTTTAAACTGGTCTCTTTTCCACTAGCATAGTCATATGGAGTTCGTGTTTATTCCTGCCTAGAAGTTAATTAGCTTAGTTTAAGAATGGACTTAATGTGGCTCTAACTTTAACTTGAGAACAAGTGAAATCAGGGCACCTGGGTGGCTCAGTTGGTTAAGTGGCCAACTCTTGATCTCAGCTCAGGTCTTGATCTCAGGGTCATGAGTTCGAGCCCTGTGTTTGGCTCCACACTACCTAAAAAAAAGAACAACTGAAATTAATCACAATAATCATAACACTGAATATAACCAATGAAAACAAACCCTACTGTAGTAGGGGCTGGTGGTTGATTCATTTGTAGTATTTGTTCGACACACTTATCTGTTGGGCCAACACAGATCTAAAACCCATTATTCTTGACAACCTGTTCAAAGTCTGAAAGTGTTTACAGTGAAAATGATCACTCTCATTTCCTGAAAAACATGAAAAAGAAAAATAGCTAATTATCTTTTTGTTTAGTTGGGATGATCCCATCCTCTTTATACCTCTGTTACAGAATTTATTAAATTACATGATGATTATTAGTTAACTTGGTTGGCTCCTCCAATAAAATATAAGTTTCTTGAAGGCATGTTAATTAAAACTAATTTAAAGAAGATTTTGCTGATCCTTGATTAAATTGTGTCCAGAAATTCACTAATAAAAAATGAGCAGTCAAATGAATTGGGTGAATGAGATAACTGGGGCCAGCCAGCGCAACTAGCCAGCAGGGAGTTCCCATCGAGATTTATCACCACCTGACTGTGTTTTGGCAACTCCTGGTGGCAGTTTTCTAGCTTACATGTTGATGGGGATGCTTCTGGATCCTGTTGTTTATTTCCAGGGCAAGAGCAGTGATTCCAGAAATCTCCTGGGTAGTGGTACCCATTTGTAGGCCCAATTTAAGTAGATCGGTGAGGATGTTGGAACACACCACTTCTCTGATTTCAAAGGCAAATTTGCCTACAGTTACACCAATTTTCCCCTGTCCTGCCTTCTCCCTTGCACATTCCCTCTCTTTCCCCCCAAATAATAAGGAATTTAGAAGGCTTCATTTGAGAATTGGGGTTGGATAGAGGATAAGAGTCAACTTATAAGTGTAATAATTCTAATTCAGTGTCACTCCAGGATTTTACTGTATTGGGTCCTCAAAAAGTGTTTGAATCAATATAATTTTTCTCACTCAACATGACTAAACCATGGGATAAACTTTTTTGAAAGACAACAAAATGGGTAAACAACCAATGAAAAGGATCATTACTACATCCTGGGTACCCAGTGTATAGACTAGCCAATGATGTACTAATGATCTACAAGCAACTGCAGATTTGAAAAACTGAAAGAGTATATCCAACAGACTAGCCTGAATTCCATAATCAAGACTATGCCTAGTTCTATCCTGAAGAAAGGCTTGCATGTAAGTGAAGCAAAAAATGGCTGTGGTTGTTACTCAGGATTGGACAACTCAGCTGGAGCTGAAGTAGAGCAGAGTGTACCAGAGCATCCACCAGAATTGATGGCAGGAGCAGACAACACATGGTGATGAAGGAGACAGAAGACTCTTCATTTTTAAATACATATCATTAGAATCTGGGACCACAGAATTCTTTGAACTATGCTAGCAAAGATTGTACAGCCTTTCATATACAGTATGTAGGAGAAAGAACGTTCAGATGTATTGGAAGAGAGCCATCATAATCGATCAATAAATCTTGGTCAAAGACAAACTAATTTAACAAATAATAATAACACTTAGTATTGATGGTTAGAGGGTAAGTCCATCTGTGGCTCAAGATGAGAAGAGAGCACAGGGGTCTCTGGATGGTTCGGTTAGGTAAGTGTCTGCCTTGGGCTCAGGTCATGATCTCAGGATCTTGGGATCAAGCCCCATGGCTGGCTCCCTACTCAGTGGGGAGTCTGCTTCTCTTGCTTCCTTTGCCCCTCCCCCAGCATACACACACACACACACACACTCTCTCTCTCTCAAATAAATAAGTAAGTAAGAAAATATTAAAAAAAAAAAAAAGAAGAAGAAGAAGAAGAGAAGATGGCACAAACGTGATGGTTGAGAAATGTGGAAGTGTTTCCAAATGTGGAAGTGGTTGCCCCCTCGAGGCATGCAGCTTTGGGAGCTGGGGTTTCTTTATATGATGTTATCAATTTAGGCACTACTTCTTTAGAATCACCAACATATTTACCATTTCTGTTGCCTGTTTTCTTTTCTGTGTCTTCAACCTACCATCTAGGATGATTTTGTTTCTTCCTAACGAAATAACTTCAGTGTTTCTCTTAGTGCTAGCCTACTTTTGAAGAATTTCCTATTTTTGTTTATAAATGAATTAAATTAAACTTCATTTGTGATGACAGAATTTTTTCTGATGGGTTATAGAATTCTAGACTAGCATTTTTTTTTTCTACAGTTTAAATAGGTCATGGCTTCCTGGTTTCTACAGCTTCTGTTGGAAAGTCATCTGCTAGTGTTGTTTCGTTCCTTTGTAGGTAACGTGATTTCACTCCCCCTCCCTCACCCATGGCCCCAGATGCTTCTGAAGTTCTTTTCTTGGTCTTGATTTTCAGCAGTTTTGCTATAATGTGCCTAGTTGTGGGTTGGTTATGTATGTACGCATGCTGCTTGTGTTCACTGAGATTCCAATATGTGGCTTGATGCCTTTAATCAGTTTTGGAAAATTCTTACCTGTTATCTCTTCTAATATTGCTTCTTCCCCATTCACTCTCTTGCTTTTTCCAGACCTAAATTACATATCTTTTAGACCTTCCACCATGTCCTGCAGGTCTCTTATGCTCTTCTATTTCTCCCCCTTTCCCTCTTGGTACTTTCTATTGACCTATTTTTTCCAGTTCACTAACATACTTTTCAGCTGTGTCTAATCTACTTTCAAAGTTCTCCACTGAATTCCTAATTTAAATTATTGTATTTCTTTCAGTTTTAGAATTTCCATCTGATTCTTTTTGAAATAGATTCCAGTTCTCTGGATGGAGAAAGTTTCTCACCTATTTTTGAACATGTTAGTCATAGTTACTACAATTTGAATTTTTCCCTCTTGTTCAGACATTTGGTCTTGTCTTCTGATACATTGTAACATTTGTTTGAATCTTAGACATAGTGTATAAAACATTGTAGAGATATTTTGAGACTCTTAATGATGTTATTTTACTTTAGAGGATATATACTTTTGCTTCTAAAAGTAACCAGCCTAGGGGCAATTTATCTCAATCCAATCTATAACTGAGTTCATTGAAAACAGATTTATTATGATTTTTTGAATTACCATATAATGTATTACTTGTTTCAGTATACAATTACTTGTTTTAAGTTTAACATATAATGTATTACTTGTTTCAGTATACAATTAAGTGTAATACAGAGCACAACCTGGATTAGTTCTTGAGGGACACAGCAGTGCTCTAGTATCTGACTTTTGAGGGATTTCTCCTCTGCTTTCTCCAGTCACATGTGTCTTCTAAGATATTTGAAGCACGTTATAAACGTAATCATGTCAGTGGTTTCCTATAGAATTGGTCAGAGAGATAACCCCTTAATATCCAATTAGCAAGTGGAAAAACATCTTCAGCAAACCACAGGGCGATCCTGGCATCAGAATACAAGATGGTTTCACCCTAGTCTGGGGTTAACTTTCTGCTTCATAGCCCTGGGAGGTGGCTAGATCCAGCCAGAATGAATACTGCTTTGGCAGTAGTGTCCCTCTCCTCATCTAGAAGCACTGCAGCTATCCTTTGGAGACATGGTGCTTGGCCTTGAAGGCCCAGAATCCTGCCATTACCTTCACTAACCTGCATACCTACTACCCTTCATATTCTGGATCAAGATGAGTCTTTACTGAGAGAACATGCCATGGATGTTTCTTGGCTAGCAGAGCCTAGGGAATCATTTACAAACCCAGTTTGTTATATATACATTGTATATGATGATACTATAGTATAGTGGTTAAAAGCAGAGGCTTTAGAATCAGACGGATCTGGGTTTGAATACTGATCTTGCTGCTTACTAGTAAAATATTTTTACTCTCTGGGTTTCTGTTTTCTAATTTCAAAGTATGAATAATAATATTATGTACCCCTGGAGTTCCTGGATGGCTTAGTCATTAAGCATCTGCCTTTGGCTCAGGGTTCCGGGATCTAGCCCACACTGGGCTCCCTGCTCAGCAGGAAGCCTGCTCCTCCCTCTCCTACTCTCCCTGCTTGTATTCCCTCTCTCCCGGTCTCTCGCTGTCAAATAAATACATAAAAATCTTAAAAAAAATAATATGTACCCCTAGTGTTGCTGGAAGGAATAAATAATATACTTAAGGTACCTAGGTCAGTGCATACATAGCTCATAGTAGATATTTAATCAATATCAATGGTAAGAAAATATACTCTTTTCTAAGTTTAGCTTTGGTTCTGGGCAATCATTTCATTAGGTATGCCTCAGTTTTCCTTCTAATTAGAGGGGAAAAGAGACTCATTCATCTCCTAAACTTTGCTTAATTAAGATTAGGAAATGCACATGAAGACTTTGAATGAAATATTCTAAGTTTTGACATAACATATTCCCAGATGTGTTCAGACGACAATTGGTTCATCCGACTAGAAACTATTTCCTAGACTATCCAAGTTCATTCCTCTGTCTACAAGCATTACTTGATTATATTTTAAAGAGAGACAAGGATCTTTTCTATTTTAAAAAATTTATAGAAAGAAACATAACTCACAAAATTCCTGTGTTTAATAACTAAGCAAGCCCTTCCTTAGAGCGAATCTAAATGCTTTGTGCTAGAGCTCAGATTTATTTCTTCTCATACCTTTGCTAGATGGGTAAATTCCTCCAGAATGGGTAAATTGCTCCTGTTCACTATGGTATCCCCAGGACTTGGCATATAATAAGCTTTCAGTATTTGTTGAATGAATGAATGAACGAATAAATGAAAGAGAACCCCCAAATTCTGAAACTTTGAAATTCTGAACACTAGAATTTGATGAAAACATGTATGGTGACTATCCTATCCTTGTGCCAAAGATAGGACCATCTTCCCCAGCTTCCTGATAGGGATCCCTACTGATCCTTTTTGAATACATCAGTAACAGGTAACTTACTTCTTTGAGACAGCCTGTTTCATTATTGAACAACTTTGGTTATTAAAATGAATTTTATTTAGGTAGAGCTCAAAGATTGATTAAAAAATTTTTTATTGTAGTGTTTTATGTGTCAGGCCTGAGGATAGCACGTGTGGCTTCCATTTACATGTATGTGTCTCCAACCTAATAAGGGGGTCAGTTTAGCCAATTTTGCAGGAGAAAAATAAAATCATCTTGGTGAACACATAGCACTGCCTATCATACAAGTCAGGAAGGTAATTTTTAGGTTTTTTCCCCTCCTAGAAACAAAATATACACATATTTTAAAATTCACTTTGTACTGTAGGATTAGATTGAAAAACAGGTACCCCATCTCTAAGTTGCATTTTCCAGGGGCAATTAGACATTTCTTTTGGTATTTATCTCATTATTTCATAATACAAGATAAGCATGCAGCTTTCTTAATATCATTCCTTTTCTCAAACATTTTCCCCCTTTCCTCAAATTTTGATTGTGCGTATTACATTTTTCCAGATGACATCTTTGGGAGATTCCCAGATACCAAGAGACTGGCATGTTTAAACAATCTTTTTCTGTCTCATGCTCAAGCAACAGTTCACTTGAAACGCCATTCTAGGTTGGAATCATTTTTCTTCAAAATTTTGAGGACATTTGTCCATTATCCTCTGATATCTAATTTTGTTTTTGATAAGTCCAACACTATTCTGATTTCTGAACTTAAAAAAAAAATCTTGTATTTTTTTCTTTTTTTCTTCTTTCTTCCATGGAAATCCTGGGATCTGATCTTTATCACTACCATTCTTAAATTGCACAGTGATGATATAAGTCCATTTATTACATAGATTTTTGGTGGGTTCTTTAAATTGTGAAATTTATGTCCTTCAATTTAGGGAACTTTTCGGGTATTATTTCTTTGGTGATTTCCTTCTCCATGTTTTTTCTTTCCAAAACTTAATTTATCAGGAGTTGAACATCCTGAATTTTATCTTCTAATTTTGTCTTCTATTTTTATGTGTTTACTTGTTATACTTTCTGAGAGATTTCTTCAATTATATCTTTAAATATTTTTATTGAATTATTTTGCTCCTGCTTTTATATTTTAATTTCTAAGAACTCTTTTTCTTTCTCCTCCTTCTTTTTTGAGTCCCTGCTTTCAAATAATTTGGTTACATAGGTAGGAGTGGATTTACTCAATCATAAGGTAATTTTAAAAAATCTTTTAAATGTTTTTAAAAAAATTATTCAATTTACTTAAACTAAAAAAATGATCGCTCATTTTTCCCACCACCCTTTCCCTGCCTCTGGCAACTACCAACCTGTTCTATATATTTATGAGCATGTGTGTGTGTGTGTGTGTGTGTGTGTGTGTCTCCAGATCCCACATGTAAGAACAATCATAGGAATTTTTCTTTCTCTGGCTGACTTCTTTCACTTAGCAAAATGTCCCCAAGTCCCAACCATATTATTGCAAATGGCAAGATTTCATAATTTTTTGTGGCTGAACAACATTCAATAGTATATATCACAATTTATTAATTTACTTATTCATCCATCAATGGACACCTAGGTTGTTTGCATATCTTGGCTATTATAAACAATGAAGCAATGAACATGGGGGTGAACATACCTTTTTGAAGATCAATTTAACTATTGTTAGATATCTGTGCATTTTCTCTTCATGATTCCTCCCAGGTTTCTTATATAATATTTCTTTAATCTTTTCTCATGGCTTTTTTCCCCCACCTCTTTATTCTAAATATATAATCTCAACACTGCCAAGGCCTTCATTGACTTCTTTATTTGGGAAAATATGAGGTCAAACAGAGCATATAAAAAAAGAAATGATTCAAGAAATTTAATCTACAATCTGAACATACTGGTCCAATTTTCAATATTCATCAATTCAATTCCTATTCAGGAAATTATAGGCAAACTGCTGAAAATAAAAAATAAAGAGAAAATCTGGAGATAAGCCCATACTTATATTGTCACTTAATCTATAACAAAGGAGGCAAGAATATATAATGAGGAAAAGGCAATTTTTTCAATAAATAAAGACATTGGGAAAACTGGATGGCTACATGCAAAATAAATTGAAACTGGACCATTTTTTAACATAATACACAAAATAAACTCAAAATGGACTAAAGACCTCAATTTGAGAACTGAAACCATAAAACCCCTCAAATAAAACATAGGCAGTAATAGACATTGATTTTAGCAACACACTTATGGACGTGTTTCCTCAAGAAAGGGGAAAAAAACAAAAATAAACTATTGGCACCACACCAAATAAAAAGCTTTTGCATAGCAAAGGAAACCATCAACAAGATGAAAAGTCAACCTACTGAATGGAAAAAGATGTTTGTAAGTCATATATCCAATAAGAGGTTAATATCCAGAAAATATAAAGAACTTCTACAACTCAACACCAAAAAGACAATCTGATTTAAAAATGGGCAAAAGAGACCTGGATAGACATTTTATCAAAAAAGACATACAGAGACTGATGCTCAACCTCAATGAGGGAGGCCTGTGGTGGGCATGGCACTGGCATGGGCCTGCAAGCAAATGTCCTGGTTCTACTACCAGTATCTGCTGGTCACGGCGCTCTGCATGCTGGAGCCCTGGGAGAGGACTGTGTTCAATTCTGTGCTGGTTTCGATCATGGGGATGGCCCTGTACACAGGCTACATCTTCATGCCTCAGCACATCATGGCAATACTGCACTACTTTGAACTCATACAGTGACCAAGACGTGACCCAAATTGAGCGGCTCTTTGGGGAAGGACCATCCTCTGAAGGTGGAATGAAGCCTCATCAGATGTCATAAGAAACTCTACTAGATGTCAATACAACCAACCCTATGAATATGAAGACTAAAATCCATGAGTAGAATAGGAAAATGATCTCGACTCATGTGTGTTCTTTATTTTTTATTTTAAAAGAGGCTCTTGTGTACCCAACTTTTGTAGCAACATGAATGGGACTGGAAGAGATTTATGCTGAGTGAAATAAGTCAAGCAGAGAGAGTCAATTATCATATGGTTTCACTTATTTGTGGAGCGTAACAAATAGCATGGAGGACATGGGGAGAAAGGGAGGAGAAGGGAGTTGGGGGAAATTGGAAGGGGAGGTGAACCATGGGAGACTATGGACTCTGAAAAACAATCTGAGCGTTTTGAAGAGGCGGGGGGTGGGAGGTCAGGGTACCAGGTGGTGGGTATTATAGAGGGCACGGATTACATGGAGCACTGGGTGTGGTGCAAAAATAATGAATACTGTTATGCTTAAAATAAAAGATAAATTAAAAAAAATAATAAATTAAAAAAATTCAAAAATAAAAAAAGAGGCTCTTGTATAATAGTTTTTGTCTATTTTAACATTGTAGTCATTTGCACTTTGTTATCAGTATTTTCTTAACCTTTGTGACTGTTTCAGTATTACCCTGTGAAAGCTTTTCTTAATGTAACTTTGAGTACATTTTAATTGCTTTCTATTTCTAAAACCCAAAGACATTAGCTGGCTGTACTGTTCTTGCTTTCATATGGCACATACATCTGCCTGGATATATTTCTATTCTTGACCAAAGTTTTATAAGAAACAATACAAGATCCGGGGCAGGGAGATGGGCAGGGAGGATATTTTATCAAGAACTATTTGAGGAGGAGTCAAGATGGCGGAGAAGTAGCAGGCTGAGACTACTTCAGCTAGCCGGAGATCAGCTAGATAGCTTATCTAAAGATTGCAAACACCTGAAAATCCATCGGCAGATCGAAGAGAAGAACAGCAATTCTGGAAACAGAAAAACAACCACTTTCTGAAAGGTAGGACCGGCGGAGAAGTGAATCCAAAGCGACAGGAAGATAGACCCCGGGGGGAGGGGCCGGCTCCCGGCAAGCGGCGGAGCAACGGCGCACAAAATCAGGACTTTTAAAAGTCTGTTCCGCTGAGGGACATCGCTCCAGAGGCTAAACTAGAGCGAAGCCCACACGGGGTCAGTGTGGCCTCAGGTCCCGCAGGGTCACAGAAGGATCGGGGGTATCTGAGTGTCGCAGAGCTTGCGGGTATTGGAACGGGAAAGCCGGCTACAGAGACAGAGCCAACAGTAAGCTCACAGCTCGGGGTGACCTTGAACCGGTCGCAGGCTTGATGAGCTCGGAGCGCGGCCGGAGGTCAGGCAGACGGGAGTAACTGGCGCTGTTCTCTGAGGGCGCACTGAGGAGTGGGGCCCTGGGCTCTCGGCTCCTCCAGGCCAGAGACCAGGAGGCCGCCATTTGTATTCCCATCCTCTGGAACTCTACGGAAAGCGCTCAGGGAACAAAAGCTCCTGAAAGCAAACCCGAGTGGATTACTCACCCCGGCCCCTGCTAAGGGCGGTGCAATTCCGCCTGGGGCAAAGACACTTGAGAATCACTACACCAGGCCCCTCCCCCAGAATATCAACAAGAAATCCAGCCGAGACCTAGTTCACCTACCAAGGAGTGCGGTTTCAATACCAAGGAGAGCAGCAGAATTCCAGAGGATGAGAAATCAAAGCACGGAACTCATGGCTTTTTCCCTGTGATTTTTTTTTAGTCTTGCAGTTAATTTAATTTTTTTTCTTTTTCATTTTTTGTTTTTTTTCTCGCCTTCTGGTAAAATTTTTTTTTAACTTTTACCTTTTTCTTTTTTAACGTTTTTTAACCAGTTTATCTAATATATATATTTTTCTTACTTGTTTTCTTTTTTTTTAAATTCTTTTCTTCTTTTTTTTTCTTTCTTCCTTTTTGAACCTCTTTTTATCCCCTTTCTCCCCCCTCACGATTTGGGATCTCTTCTAATTTGGTTAAAGCATATTTTCCTGGGGTTGTTGATGCCCTTTTAGTATTTTACTTGCTCCTTCATTTACTCTTATCTGGACAAAATGACAAGAAGGAAAAATTCAACACAAAAAAAAGAACAAGAGGCAGTACCGAAGGCTAGGGACCAAATCAATACAGACATTGGTAATATGTCAGATCTAGAGTTCAGAATGACAATTCTCAAGGTTCTAGCCGGGCTCGAAAAAGGCATGGAAGATATTAGAGAAGCCCTCTCGAGAGATATAAAAGCCCTTTCTGGAGAAATAAAAGAACTAAAATCTAGCCAAGTTGAAATCAAAAAAGCTATTAATGAGGTGCAATCAAAAATGGAGGCTCTCACTGCTAGGATAAATGAGGCAGAAGAAAGAATTAGTGATATAGAAGACCAAATGACAGAGAATAAAGAAGCTGAGCAAAAGAGGGACAAACAGCTACTGGATCACGAGGGGAGAATTCGAGAGATAAGTGACACCATAAGACAAAACAACATTAGAATAATTGGGATTCCAGAAGAAGAAGAAAGAGAGAGGGGAGCAGAAGGTATACTGGAGAGAATTATTGGGGAGAATTTCCGCAATATGGCAAAGGGAACGAGCATCAAAATTCAGGAGGTTCAGAGAACGCCCCTCAGAATCAATAAAAATAGGCCCACACCCTGTCACCTAATAGTAAAATGTACAAGTCTCAGTGACAAAGAGAAAATCCTGGAAGCAGCCCGGGAAAAGAAGTCTGTAACATACAATGGTAAAAATATTAGATTGGCAGCTGACTTATCCACAGAGACCTGGCAGGCCAGAAAGAGCTGGCATGATATTTTCAGAGCACTAAATGAGAAAAACATGCAGCCAATAATACTATATCCAGCTAGGCTATCATTGAAAATAGAAGGAGAGATTAAAAGCTTCCAGGACAAACAAAAACTGAAAGAATTTGCAAACACCAAACCAGCTCTACAGGAAATATTGAAAGGGGTCCTCTAAGCAAAGAGAGAGCCTACAAGTGGTAGATCAGAAAGGAACAGAGACCATATACAGTAACAGTCACCTTACAGGCAATACAATGGCACTAAATTCATATCTCTCAATAGTTACTCTCAATTTTAATGGGCTAAATGCCCCTGTCAAAAGACACAGGGTATCAGAATGGATAAAAAAAAACAAAACCCATCTATATGTTGCCTCCAAGAAACACATTTTAAGCCCGAAGACACCTCCAGATTTAAAGTGAGGGGGTGGAAAAGAATTTATCATGCCAATGGACATCAGAAGAAAGCAGGAGTGGCAATCCTTATATCAGATCAATTAGATTTTAAGCCAAAGACTATAATAAGAGATGAGGAAGGACACTATATCATACTCAAAGGGTCTGTCCAACAAGAAGATCTAACAATTTTAAATATCTATGCCCCCAACATGGGAGCAGCCAACTATATAAACCAATTAATAACAAAATCAAAGAAACACATCAACAATAATACAATAATAGTAGGGGACTTTAACACTCCCCTCACTGAAATGGACAGATCATCCAAGCAAAAGATCAGCAAGGAAATAAAGGCCTTAAATGACACACTGGACCAGATGGACATCACAGATATATTCAGAACATTTCATCCCAAAGCAACAGAATACACATTCTTCTCTAGTGCACATGGAACATTCTCCAGAATAGATCACATCCTCGGTCCTAAATCAGGACTCAACCGGTATCAAAAGATTGGGATCATTCCCTGCATATTCTCAGACCACAATGCTCTATAGCTAGAACTTAACCACAAAAGGAAGTTTGAAAAGAACCCAAATACATGGAGACTAAACAGCATCCTTCTAAAGAATGAATGGGCCAACCGGGAAATTAAAGAAGAATTGAAAAAAATCATGGAAACAAATGATAATGAAAATACAATGGTTCAAAATCTGTGGGACACAACAAAGGCAGTCCTGAGAGGAAAATATATAGCGGTACAAGCCTTTCTCAAGAAACAAGAAAGGTCTCAGGTACACAACCTAACCCTACACCTAAAGGAGCTGGAGAAAGAACAAGAAAGAAACCCTAAGCCCAGCAGGAGAAGAGAAATCATAAAGATCAGAGCAGAAATCAATGAAATAGAAACCAAAAAAACAATAGAACAAATCAACGAAAGTAGGAGCTGGTTCTTTGAAAGAATTAATAAAATTGATAAACCCCTGGCCCGACTTATCAAAAAGAAAAGAGAAAGGACCCAAATAAATAAAATCATGAGTGAAAGAGGAGAGATCACAACTAACACCAAAGAAATACAAACTATTATAAGAACATACTATGAGCAACTCTACGCCAATAAATTTGACAATCTGGAAGAAATGGATGCATTCCTAGAAACATATAAACTACCACAACTGAACCAGGAAGAAATAGAAAGCCTGAACAGACCCATAACCAGTAAGAAGATTGAAACAGTCATTAAAAATCTCCAAACAAACAAAAGCCCAGGCCAGACGGCTTCCCGGGGGAATTCTACCAAACATTTAAAGAAGAACTAATTCCTATTCTCCTGAAACTGTTCCAAAAAATAGAAATGGAAGGAAAACTTCCAAACTCATTTTATGAGGCCAGCATCACCTTGATCCCAAAACCAGACAAGGATCCCACCAAAAAAGAGAGCTATAGACCGATATCCTTGATGAACACAGATGCGAAAATACTCAACAAAATACTAGCCAATAGGATTCAACAGTACATTAAAAAGATTATTCACCACGACCAAGTGGGATTTATTCCAGGGCTGCAAGGTTGGTTCAACATCTGCAAATCAGTCAATGTGATACAACACATCAATAAAGGAAAGAACAAGAACCATATGATACTCTCAATAGATGCTGAAAAAGCATTTGACAAAGTACAGCATCCCTTCCTGATCAAAACTCTTCAAAGTGTAGGGATAGAGGGCACATACCTCAATATCATCAAAGCCATCTATGAAAAACCCACCGCAAATATCATTCTCAATGGAGAAAAACTGAAAGCTTTTCCACTAAGGTCAGGAACACGGCAGGGATGTCCATTATCACCACTGCTATTCAACATAGTACTAGAGGTCCTAGCCTCAGCAATCAGACAACAAAAGGAAATTAAAGGCATCCAAATCGGCAAAGAAGAAGTCAAATTATCACTCTTTGCAGATGATATGATACTATATGTGGAAAACCCAAAAGACTCCACTCCAAAACTGCTAGAACTTATACAGGAATTCAGTAAAGTGTCAGGATATAAAATCAATGCACAGAAATCAGTTGCATTTCTCTACACCAACAGCAAGACAGAAGAAAGAGAAATTAAGGAGTCAATCCCATTTACAATTGCACCCAAAACCATAAGATACCTAGGAATAAACCTAACCAAAGAGGCACAGAATCTATACACAGAAAAGTATAAAGTACTCATGAAAGAAATTGAGGAAGACACAAAGAAATGGAAAAATGTTCCATGCTCCTGGATTGGAAGAATAAATATTGTGAAAATGTCTATGCTACCTAAAGCAATCTACACATTTAATGCAATTCCTATCAAAGTACCATCCATCTTTTTCAAAGAAATGGAACAAATAATTCTAAAATTTATATGGAACCAGAAAAGACCTCGAATAGCCAAAGGGATATTGAAAAAGAAAGCCAACGTTGGTGGCATCACAATTCCGGACTTCAAGCTCTATTACAAAGCTGTCATCATCAAGACAGCATGGTACTGGCACAAAAACAGACACATAGATCAATGGAACAGAAGAGAGAGCCCAGAAATAGACCCTCAACTCTATAGTCAACTCTCTTCTACAAAGCGGGAAAGAATGTCCAATGGAAAAAAGACAGCCTCTTCAATAAATGGTGCTGGGAAAATTGGAGCCACATGCAGAAAAATGAAATTGGACCATTTTCTTACACCACACACAAAAATAGACTCAAAATGGATGCAGGACCTCAGTGTGCGAAAGGAATCCATCAAAATCCTTGAGGAGAACACAGGCAGCAACCTCTTCGACCTCAGCCGCAGCAACATCTTCCTAGGAACAACGCCAAAGGCAAGGGAAGCAAGGGCAAAAATGAACTATTGGGATTTCATCAAGATCAAAAGCTTTTGCACAGCAAAGGAAACAGTTAACAAAATCAAAAGACAACTGACAGAATGGGAGAAGATATTTGCAAACGACATATCAGATAAAGGACTAGTGTCCAGAATCTATAAAGAACTTAGCAAACTCAACACCCAAAGAACAAATAATCCAATCAAGAAATGGGCAGAGGACATGAACAGACATTTCTGCAAAGAAGACATCCAGATGGCCAACAGACACATGAAAAAGTGCTCCATATCACTTGGCATCAGGGAAATACAAATCAAAACCACAATGAGATATCACCTCACACCAGTCAGAATGACTAAAATCAACAAGTCAGGAAATGACAGATGCTGGCGAGGATGTGGAGAAAGGGGAACCCTCCTACACTGTTGGTGGGAATGCAAGCTGGTGCAGCCACTCTGGAAAACAGCATGGAGGTTCCTCAAAATGTTGAAAATAGAACTGCCCTATGACCCAGCAATTGCACTACTGGGTATTTACCCTAAAGATACAAACGTAGTGATCCAAAGGGGCATGTGCACCCGAATGTTTATAGCAGCAATGTCCACAATAGCCAAACTATGGAAAGAACCTAGATGTCCATCAACAGATGAATGGATCAAGAAGATGTGGTATATATACACAATGGAATACTATGCAGCCATCAAAAGAAATGAAATCTTGCCATTTGCGACAACATGGATGGAACTAGAGCGTATCATGCTTAGCGAAATAAGTCAAGCAGAGAAAGACAACTATCATATGATCTCCCTGATATGAGGAAGTGGTGATGCAACATGGGGGCTTAAGTGGTAGGAGAAGAATCAATGAAACAAGATGGGATTGAGAGGGAGACAAACCATAAGTGACTCTTAATCTCACAAAACAAACTGAGGGTTGCTGGGGGGAGGGAGGTTGGGAGAAGGGGGGTGGGGTTATGGACATTGGGGAGGGTATGTGCTTTGGTGAGTGCTGTGAAGTGTGTAAACCTGGCGATTCACAGACCTGTACCCCTGGGGATAAAAATATATGTTTATAAAAAATAAAAAACTAAAAAGTATAGATTGCTCTAGGCAGTATAGACATTTTAACAATGTTTATTCTTCTGATCCAAGAGAATGGAATGGTCTTCCATCTTTTTGTGTCTTCTTCAATTTCTTTGATGAGTTTTCTGTAGTTCCTCGAGTACAGATCCTTTATCTCTTTGGTTAGGTTTATTCCCAGGTATCTTATGGTTCTTAGTGCTATAGTAAATGGAATCGATTCTCTAATTTCCCTTTCTGTATTTTCATTATTATTGTATAAGAAAGCCTCTGATTTCTGTACATTGACTTTGTATCCTGCCACGTTGCTGAACTGTTGTATGAGTTCTTCTAATGAGTAGTTTGGGGGTGGAGTCTTTTGGGTTTTCCATATAAAGAATCATGTCATCTACAAAGAGAGAGAGTTTGACTTCTTCATTGCCAATTTGGATACCTTTTATTTCTCTTTGTTGTCTGATTGCTGTTACTAGGACTTCTAATACTATGTTGAATAAGAGTGGTGTTCCTTGTCATGTTCCTGATCTCAATGGGAAGGTTGTAAGCGTTTTCCCATTGAGGATGATATTTGCTGTGGGTCTTTCATAGATAGATTTTATGAAGTTCAGGAATGTTCCCTCTATCCCTATACTCAAAAACTTCTGCACAGCAAAGGAAACAGTCAACAAAACGAAGAGGCAACCCACAGAATAGGAGAAGATATTTGCAAATGACAGTACAGACAAAAGGTTGTTATCCAGGATCTATAAAGAACTCCTCAAATTCAACACACACAAAACAGACAATTATATAAAAAAAAATGGGCAGAAGATATGAACAGACACTTCTCCAACGAAGACATACAAATGGCTATCAGACACATGAAAAAATGTTCATCATCACTAGCCATCAGGGAGATTCAAATTAAAACCACATTGAGATACCACCTTACACCAGTTAGAATGGCCAAAATTAACAAGACAGGAAACAACATGTTTTGGAGAGGATGTGGAGAAAGGAGAACCCTCCTACACTGTTGGTGGGAATGCAAGTTGGTGCAGCCACTTTGGAAAACAGTGTGGTGATTCCTCAAAAAATTAAAAATAGAGCTTCTCTATGACCCTGCAATTACACTACTGGGTATTTACCCCAAAGATACAGATGTAGTGAAAAGAAGTGTCATCTGTACCCCAATGTTTATAGCAGCAATGGCCACGGTCACCTAACTGTGAAAAGAACCAAGATGCCCTTCAATGAATGAATGGATAAGGAAGATGTGGTCCATATACACTTTGGAGTATTATGCCTCCATCAGAAAGGATGAATACCCAACTTTTGTAGCAACAGGGACGGGTCTGGAAGAGATTATGCTGAGTGAAATAAGTCATGCAGAGAGAGTCAATTATCATATGGTTTCACTTATTTGTGGAGCATAGTAAATAGCATGGAGGACAAGGGAAGATGGAGAGGAGAAGGGAGTTGAGGGAAATTGGAAGGGGAGGTGAACCATGAGAGACTCTGAAAAGCAATCTGAAGGTTTTGAAGGGGCAGGGGGTGGGAGGTTGGGGGAACCAGGTGGTGGGTATGAGAGAGGGCATGGATTACATGGAGCACTGGATGTGGTGCAAAAACAATGAATACTGTTATGCTGAAAAAAATTAATTAATTTTTTAAAAAAGAGTCTGTTTTATGGTTTGACTCTCTTTTTTTCCCCATATGTTCATCTTTTTGTTCCTTAAATTCCATGCATGAGTGATGTAATATGGTATTTGTCTTTTTCTGACTGACTTATTTTACTTAGCATAATACTCTCTAGTTCCATCCACAACATTGCAAATGACAAGATTTCATTCTTTTTTATAGCTGAGTAATATTCCTACATATATGTGTCTCTCTCTCTCTCTCTATATATATATATATACCTCACATCTTCTTTATCTTTATCCATTTATCAGTCAATTGGGCTCTTTCCATAATTTGTCCATTATTGATAATGCAATCGCTATCAAAATACCACCAGCATTTTTCACAGAGCTAGAACAAACAATCCTAAAATTTGTATGGGACCACAAAAGACCCTGAAAAAAAAGCAATCTTGAAAAAGAGAAGCAAAGTTAGAGGCATCACAATTCTGGACTTCAAGTTATATTACAAAACTGTAGTCATCAAGACAGTTATGGTACTGGCACAAAAACAGACACATATATCAATGGAACAGAATAGAAACTCTAGAATGGACCCACAACTATGTGATCAACTAATCTTTGACAAAGCAGGAAAGAATGAATATCCGATGGAAAAAAGAGTCTCTTCAACCAATGATACTGGGAAAACTGGAGAGCGACATGCAAAAGAATGAAACTGGACCAGTTTCTTACACCATACACAAAAATAAATTCAAAATGGATGATAGACCTAGATGTAGGACAGAAAAACATCAAAACCCTAGAGGAGAACACAGGCAGTAATCTCTTTGATGTTGACTGTAGCAACTTTGTATGCCTCCTGAGGCAAGGGAAACAAAAATAAACTATTAGGACCTCATCAAAATGAAAAGCTTCTGCACAGTGAGGAAAACAATCAACAAAATTAAAGTGGTCTTTTCTAGTTCCATATAAATTTTAGAATTGTTTGTTCCAGCTCTGTGAAAAATGTTGATGGTATTTTGATAGGGATTACCTTGAATGTGTAGATTGCTTTGGGTAGCAGAGACATTTTAACAATATTTGTCGTTCCAATCCCTGAGCCTTAACCTATGGAATGGGAGAAGGTATTCGCAAATGACATAGTTGATAAAGGGTTAGTATCCAAAAGAAGTTATAAAATTCAACATCCAAAAAACAGTAATCCAGTTTAAAAAATGGGCAGAAGACATGAATAGACATCTTTCCAAAGAAGACATACACAGGGCCAACAGACACATGAAAAGATGCTCAATATCACTAACCATCAGGGAAATACAAATCAAAACCACAATGAGACATCACCACACACCTGTCAGGATGGCTAAAATTAACAACATAGGAAACAACAGGTGTTGATGAGGTGGGGGAGAAAGGGTAACCCTCTCACACTTTTGGTGGAAATGCAAACTGGTACAGCCGCACTGGAAAACAATATGGAGGATCATCCTCAAAAAGTTAAAAATAGAACCACCTTACCATCCAGCAATTGCACTAGTAGATAATTACCCAAAGGATACAAAAATACTGATACCAAGGAATATATGCACTCCATTGTTTGTGTTTAACTTTTTAAAAACTTCCAAACGCTATTGCAAAGTGCTTATACTATTTGATACTCCCAATTATGCAAGTTCTAATTTCTCTTTTTAGTATAAACATATTTTAAATATTTTATTTTTAAGTAATCTCTACTCCCAACATGGCGTTCAAACTTACAACTCAGAGATCAAGAGTCATTTGTTCTCCTGACCAAGCCTGCCATATACCCCTAATTACAGTCATTCTGAGAATATGTGTATGTAGTGTTATTTCATTGTGGTTTTAATTTGCATTTTCCTAATGACTAGTGATATTGAACACATTTTCATTTGCATATTAGCCATATATATATATATCTTCTTTTGTGAAGTGTTTATGCAAGCCTTTTGCCCATTTTGTTTGCTGGATTATCTTTTTACAATTGATTTGTAAGAGCTCTTCATATATACCAGAAAGAAATTCTTTCTCAGATATATGTTTTGCAAATATTTTTTCCTAGATAGGCTGGCCTTTTCATTTTAATGATGTCTTTTGATGAGCAGAAGCTTTGAATTTTGATAAATCTAATTTATCAATATTTCTTCTTTTTGGCTAGTGCTTTTTGTGACCAAAGAGATATTTTGTGACTCCAAGGTCACAAAAATATTCTCCTATATTTTCTTCTAGAATTTTTATAATTCTAACTTTTATGTTTAGGCCTATATTCCATCTCAAATTAATTTTGTATATAATATGATATAAGGGTAAGTGTACATTCTTAAAATACATTTATCCTGCTGTTGAAGCACCATTTTGGAAAGATTGTGCTTTCCTCTACTGAACTGACTTGATAATTGATCAAAAATCAATTTACCATATATGTGTAAGTCTCTTTCTGGACTCTATCCTGTTCTAGTGTTCTAATTTTTATGCTTCATAGAAATTACTATGCTGTAAAGTATTAATAACTATAAAGTGTTCATTTAATCAGATAATGAGAATTCTCCAAATTTATTCTCTTTCCAGATTGTTTTGACTATTGACTATTCTAGTTCTTTGCATTTCTACTTAAATTTTAGGATCAACATGTCAATTTATATTTTTAAATATTTACTAGAATTCGGTTGGGATTGCATTAAATCTATAGATCAGTTCATAGAGAACGGGCACTTTTGCCATACTGATTCTTCCAATCCATGACCACAATATATCTCTCCTCTTGTTTATGTCTTCTTTAATTTCTCTCAACAATCTTTTATACTCAGTGTTCACATTTTATACTTCTATTAAGTTTATTCCTAAGTATTTTGGTTTTGATACTATTGTAATTATCCTTTTTTTTTTTTTTTTTTTTAACAGACAGGGGTCACAAGTAGGCAGGGGGGCGGGGGGGGGGGGGGGGGGAGAGGAGGCTTCCCACCGAGCAGAGAGCTCAATGTGGGGCTCAATCCCAGGACCCTGGGATCATGACCTGAACTGAAGGCAGAGGCTTAACCCAGTGAGCCACCCAGGTGCACCTGTAATTATCTTTTTACATTTAATTGTCCACTTTTATACTGCTATTATAAACAAATATGATTTATCTTTGTACATTGACTTTATATCCCATGATTTTCTAAAGGCACTTAGTAATTCCAGGAATTTGGGGTTCCTTAGCATTTCCTACATACACCATTATGCCATCTGAGAAAAAAGACAATTTTACTTCATCTTTTTCAAACTTTATCCCACTCTTTCTCTTGCTTGCCTTATTGTACTGGCTAGAGTCTTCCATACAATACTGAGTAGGGGTAGTGGGAGCACTTTTTCCAATTTTAAGAGATAAGCATTCAATATTTTACTATTAAATATGATGTTAGCTATAGAATTTTTCATAAATGCTCATTATCATATTAAAGAGGCTATATCCCTTCTCTGGTGAACACTTTACTCATGAATGAGCATTGAATGTTTTCAAATTATTTCCTGCATGTATTGAGTCACTCATTGGCTTTTCTTCTTCATTCTGTGAATGTGGTGAATTATACTGAGTGATTTTGAAGTTTAAAACCATCCTTAAATTTGGGGGGATTAACCCCACTTGATCTTAATAAAAAATCCTTCTTAAATTATGTTTGTTTTTTAATTATTCCTTTTATATATTCCTGGGTTCAGTATGCCAACGCTTTGTTGAGGACTTTTTAAATCTATGATCTTGAAAGTTAACGGTCTTCCATTTTCTTTCCTTATAGAGGTTTTTTTTGGGGGGGGGGGGGTTAGTTTAGAATCTGCCTCCCCTACTCCAGTTTGTGCAATGTTGACTTCATAAAATGATTTGGGGTGTTTTTCTCTGTCTTCAGAATGAGTTTATGTAGAAATAGGACTTTTCCTCCTTAGATGATTCATAAAATTCACTAATAAAACCAACTGGAAAGGCAGCTTTCTTTGTGAGAAGGCTTGTGAATTTTCTTCATTTTTATTCAATTTTTTATTTTTCTTTTAAGATTTTATTTATGTATTTATTTTATTTATTTTGAGAGCGAAAGAGCGAGAGAGAACACTAGCAGAGATGAAGGGAAAAGGGAGAAGCAGACTCCCCACTGAGCAGGGAGCTGGAGGTGGGGCTTGATTCCACCACCCTGGGATCATAACCCAAGGCCAAGACAGATGTTTGTCGGACTAAGCAACCCAGGTGCCCCAATTTTTATTTCTCTTGAGTCAATTTTAAGGTTTTTTTTTTCCAGTGAATTTGTCTAATTTAATTGAAATTATCATATTTATTAGTATAAAAGTGTTCGTAATTCTTCATTTTGTCCTTTTTATATCTGTAATATCTATAATGATGTTCTTTCTTTAATTCCTGATTTTGAATTTTTTTCTTGAATTAGCCTCATTAGGGGATTATGGATTTTATTAATCTTTTCAAAGAATCAATTTGGCATTATGAATATCTTGTTGTCTTTTACTTTTTTCCTGCCTTCTCTTTTCTTTGTTTTTAATTTGTTCTTCTTTTTCTAGATTTTTAAGGTAAAATGTCATCATTGATTTTAAACATTTCTTCTTTTCTTAAAAAAAAAAAAGCTTTAAACTTCCCTTTAAGTATTTCTTGAGAAGTATACTGACATTTTGTTTCACTTTCCAATTTTCCTTATGATTTCTTCTTTGAGACATGGGCTATTTATGCAAGTGTTGTTATATTTCCAAGTATTGGGGAATTTTTCTAGATACCTTATTGTTATTGATTTCTAATTTAATTTTACTGTAGTCAAAGAATATGCTCTGTAAGATATTAATCTTTTGAAAGCATTGCAAGTTATTTTATGGCCCAGCATATGGTCCAACTTGGGGAATATTCCCTGAGCACTCAAATGTTCATTCTGTTGTTACAGGGTAGAGTGTTCTATAAATGTCAGTTAAGTCAAGTTGTTGCTTGTACAGTCCAAAACCTTTTATCCTTACTAACTTTTTAATGTACTTGTTCTATAAATTACTTAGAGAAAGTTATTAAAATCTCCCACTATAATTGGATATTTGTCTATTTTTCTCTTCAGTTCTGACATATTTTGCTTCTGTTATTAGATGCATTTATATTTAGAATTGTTATGTTTTCCTGATGAATTGACCCTTTTATCATTGTGAAGTGTCCCTCTCTATATCTGGAAATATTCCTTGACTTCAAATTTATTGTTACTAATATAGCCACACCAAGTTGCTTCTATCTACTGTTTAGTTGTATATCTTTTTCTTTTTTCTTTTTTTTTTTTTTAAGATTTTTTTTTTATTTATTTGACAGAACACAAGTAGGCAGAGAGGCAGGCAGAGAGAGAGGAGGAAGCAGGCTTCCTGCTGAGCAGAGAGCCCGATGCGGGACTCGATCCCAGGACCCTGAGATCATGACCTGAGCCGAAGGCAGCGGCTTAACCCACTGAGCCACCCAGGCGCCCTGTATATCTTTTTCCATCTTTGACTATGAACCTGTATGTGTGTTCTTTGTATTTAAGCTGTGTCTCCTCTGTATATGATATACCTGAGCCTTGATTTTTTTATCCTATGTGAAAATTTATCTTTTAAGTAAACTATTTAGTCCACATTTATTTAATGTAGTTATTGATATCGTTGGGGATGACTACCATCTTGCTATTTCTTTCCTACTTATCCCATCTGGATTTTTCCCCCTTTGTTTTTCCTTCCCTGCCTTTTAATGTTTTTTGATTAATTGAACTTTTTTGCTATTCCATTTTATTTCTTTACTGGTCTTTAAGCAGTATCTCTGGAGATTTTTTTCTTGTGATTGCTCTAGACATTACCATAGGTTTTGTTAATTTGTCATAATCTACTGATAATTAGTATAGTGATACTTCACATGGATTGTGAGACTCTTGCAACACCATATTTCCATTTACTCCTCCATCCTTTGTGCTATTATTGCCATATATTATACTTCTACCTGTATTATATGCCCTACAAGATATTCTGGCTAATGTAGTCTTTTTTATATATATACATTATCTTTTTTTATTAATTTCTTTTCAGCGTAACAGAATTTATTGTTTATACACCACACCCAGTGTTCCATGCCATTTATGCACTCCATAATACCCACCACCTGGGTCCCCTGACCTCCCACCCCCCACCCCTTCAAAACCCTCAGATTGTTTTTCAGAGTCCATAGTCTCTCATGGTTCACATCCCCTTCCAATTTCCCTCAACTCCCTGGCTAGTGTAGTCTTAAGCAGTCACTTATCCTTTAAAGAAATTAAAAGGAAAAAATAAGGTAGTGTTCTGTTTTATGCTCTGCTTTCATTCCTGTAGATCTGAATTTTCATCTGGTATCATTTTCCTTCAGCCTAATAACTACACTTTAGCATTTCTTTTAATGTAGTTTTGCTGGCAACAAAGTCTCTTAGCTTTTATTTATCCAAAAATGCTCTATTCCACCTCATATTTTAAGGATATTGTCATAACATATTGAATTCTGGTTGATGAAATGTATCATTCCATTTCTTCTAGCCTTCCTTACTTCCTCTGAGAAGTCAGCTCTAATAGATTATTTGTGTATCCCAGTATGTTGTGCCCCCTCCCAGCTCTGGCTGCTTTTAAGTTTTTCCCTCTTTTTTTCTTTACTTTTTAATTGGTTATTAAAATATAGTTGACAGGGGTGCCTGGGTGGCTCAGTGGGTTAAAGCCTCTGCCTTTGGCTCAAGTCATGATCCCAGGGTCCTGGGATCCAGCCCCTCATCAGGCTCTCTGCTCGGCATGGAGCCTGCTTCCTCTTCTCTCTCTGACTGCTTCTCTGCCTGCTTGTGATCTCTGTCTGTCAAATAAATAAATAAAAATCTTTAAAAAAAAAAAAAAGACATAGTGAACTCAAAAAAATATATAGTTGACATATAATATTACATTAGTTTCAAGTGTACAAAGTGATTCAACAATTCTATACGTTACTAAATGCTCAGTATGGTAAGTGTAGTCAACCCTTGTCACCATACAATGTGACTATATTATTGACTATATGGTGCTCAACCTTCCATCTCCATGACTTATTTACTTTATAACTGGAAATTTGTACCTCTTATTCCCCTTCACCTATTTCGTCCATGCCCCCATTCACCTCTCCTCTGGCAACCACCATTTAAGAGTCCGTTTTTTGTTTGTTCATTTGTTTTGTTTTTTCATATAAGTGAAATCATATGGTGTTTATGTCGCTCTCTCTGACTTATTTCACTTAGTAAAATACCCTCTAGATCCATTCATGTTGTCATAAATGGCAAGATCTCATCCTTTTTAATGGATGCATAATATTCTTGTGTGCGTGTGTGTGTGTGTGTGTGTGTGTGTGTGTGTGTGTATCCCACTCTTCCATATCTTCTTTATCCATTCACCTACTGATGGACACTTGGGTTCCTTCCATATTTTGGTTAGTGTAAATAATGCTGCAATAAACATATAGATGCATATAGCTTTCTGAATTTGTATTTTCATTTGTTTGGGCAAATATCCAGGGGGATTACTGGATCCTTCGGTATTTCTATTTTCAATTTTTTTAAGAACCTCCATACTGCTTTCCACAGTGGTATCAATTTACATTCCCACCAACAGTCCATAAGGGTTCCCTTTTCTCCACATTCTTGCCAACACTTGTTATTACTTGTCTTTTTAGTAGTAACCATTCTGACTGATGTTAGATGATATCTTATTGCATTTTCCTGATGATTACTGACATTGAGCATCTTTTTATGTGTCTGTTGGCCATCTGTATGTCTTTTTTTTTTTTTTTTTAAGATTTTATTTGTTTATTTGACAGAGAGAGACAGAGAGGTCACAAGTAGGCAGAGAGGCAGGCAGAGAGAGAGAGAGAGAGGGAGAAGCAGGCTCCCCGCCAAGGAGAGAGCCCGATGCGGGGCTCGATCCCAGGACCCTGGGATCATGACCTGGGCGGAAGGCAGAGGCTTAACCCACTGAGCCACCCAGGCGCCCCTGTATGTCTTTTTTTTTAATTTTTCTTTGAATTTAATGAGTTTACATAAAAAAATCAGGTAGTCATTTTACATTTAAGGAATAAAAATCTTTTTAAAAAATACAAAGAATGAAAGGATTTTAACCACGTTTACATTTCTTTTTGTTATAGTTTTTAACAATTCATCTCATCTTATTGCAATGTGCAAATGCATCTGCAGCTCCCATTACAATCAGGAATCTAAATTTAAGGAAGGACATTGTTTACAACAGCCCTCAGAGGCAACTGATTTACTTTCTCCTAAAAACTCTATGGTATATAAGCATTACATAATAATGTTATTTAACCAACTTTTGTCATTAAGAATCACCACCGAAGTTTTCTGGAAATGTGTCCACATAAGAACTAAATATTTAAAAGGTGAAATGTTCCTTATTCTAACTTTAGCAAGATCTTTCTTTTTCATTGTTAAGAAATACTTGAGTAGCTTTAAAGCAAAAGCTGTTAAGAGTAGAGTCTAGATAGCTAAAACCATACTCCTGAGTTCAAACTTACAGGTAAGTCTTTTCCAAATAGTCCTTTTTTTTTTATTAAATTTTTTATTTTTTATAAACATATTTTTATCCCCAGGGGTACAGGTCTGTGAATCGCCAGGTTTACACACTTCACAGCACTCACCAAAGCACATACCCTCCCCAATGTCCATAACCCCACCCCCCTTCTTCCAACCTCCCTCCCCCCAGCAACCCTCAGTTTGTTTTGTGAGATTAAGAGTCACTTATGGTTTGTCTCCCTCTCAATCCCATCTTGTTTCATTGATTCTTCTCCTACCACTTAAGCCCCCATGTTGCATCACCACTTCCTCATATCAGGGAGATCATATGATAGTTGTCTTTCTCTGCTTGACTTATTTCGCTAAGCATGATACGCTCTAGTTCCATCCATGTTGTCGCAAATGGCAAGATTTCATTTCTTTTGATGGCTGCATAGTATTCCATTGTGTATATATACCACATCTTCTTGATCCATTCATCTGTTGATGGACATCTAGGTTCTTTCCATAGTTTGGCTATTGTGGACATTGCTGCTATAAACATTCGGGTGCACGTGCCCCTTTGGATCACTACGTTTGTATCTTTAGGGTAAATACCCAATAGTGCAATTGCTGGGTCATAGGGCAGTTCTATTTTCAACATTTTGAGGAACCTCCATGCTGTTTTCCAGAGTGGCTGCACCAGCTTGCATTCCCACCAACAGTGTAGGAGGGTTCCCCTTTCTCCACATCCTCGCCAGCATCTGTCATTTCCTGACTTGTTGATTTTAGTCATTCTGACTGGTGTGAGGTGATATCTCATTGTGGTTTTGATTTGTATTTCCCTGATGCCGAGCGATACATATCAGATAAAGGACTAGTGTCCAAAATCTATAAAGAACTTAGCAAACTCAACACCCAAAGAACAAATAATCCAATCAAGAAATGGGCAGAGGACATGAACAGACATTTCTGCAAAGAAGACATCCAGATGGCCAACAGACACATGAAAAAGTGCTCCATATCACTCAGCATCAGGGAAATCTATACTTTTAATGCCATTCCGATCAAAATTCCACCAGTATTTTTCAAAGAGCTGGAGCAAATAATCCAAAAATTTGTATGGAATCAGAAGAGAACCCAAATCACTAAGGAAATGTTGAAAAACAATAATGAAACTGGGGGCATCATGTTACCTGATTTCAAGCTTTCCTACAAAGCTGTGATCACCAAGACAGCATGGTACTGGCATAAAAACAGACACATAGACTAGTGGAACAGAATAGAGAGCCCAGATATGGACTCTCAACTCTATGGTCAAATAATCTTTGACAAAACAGGAAAAAATATACAGTGGATAAAAGACAGTCTCTTCAATAACATTGAAGATGGACAGCTATATGTAGAAGAATGAAACTCGACCATTCTCTTACACCGTTTCATAAACTCAAAATGGATAAAAGACCTCAACGTGAGACAGGAATCCATCAGAATCCTAGAGGAGAACAGAGGCAGTAACCTCTTTGATATCAGCCACAGCAACTTCTTTCAAGATATGTCTCCAAAGGCAAAGGAAACAAAAGCGAAGATGAACTTTTGGGACTTCATCAAGATCATAAAACAGACTCTTAACTACAGAGTACAAACTGAGGGTTGCTGGAGGGGAGCTGGATAGGGATGGGCTATGTTGGTGTTGGGCATAAAGGAGGGCCCTTGTGATGAGCAATGGGTGTTATATGTAAGTGATAAATCACTATACTCTATATGTGAAACTAATATTGCACTGTATGTTAACTAATTGGCATTTAAAAACTTGAAGAAAACTTGAAGAAAAAAATGTTAAATATGAATCTACTCTATAATGCAAGAATTTAACTCTTAGATGTTAACCCAAGAGAAATAAAAACATGTTGGCAAAAAGACTTGTGTAAGGATGTTCATAACAACTTTATTCATGAAAGCCAAAAATTGTAAACAACCCAAGCATCCATCAACAGGAGAATGAATAAACAAATTATGCTATATCCATACAATGGAATTCTATACAGCAATAAAAAGGAACAAACTACAGATGCACACAACATACCTAAATTTAAAAAGAATTATCCTAAATTAAAGAAGCAGTCACAAAAGACTATGACTATGTAATCCCATTTATATGAAAAACTAGAAAAGGCAAAATTACAGTGATGGGAATGAGATCCATGACTGCCGGCTAACAGGGAATGTGGGAAGGGGATTGACTGTAAAGAGGCTGGAAGAACGTTTTTGGGTGATAGAAATGTTCTATATATTGATTGTAGTGGTGATTATATGCCGTATACCCTTGTGGAAATTTAGTAAAGTATATGTTTCTAATGGGTAAAGTTTATTGTCAGTAAATTATGCCTCACTAAAAGTGATTTTAAAAACACAACCCTCAGGGGGCACCTGGATGATGCAGTTGGTTAAGCATCCAACTCTTGGTCAGTTGAGTCATGATCACAGGGTCATGAGGTTAAGCCCTGCCTAGGGCTCTGTAGTCAGTGTAGAGTCTGCTTAAGTTTCTCTCTTCCCTCTGCTTCTGCCCCTCCCCCACCTCTAAAATAATATATAAATAAATCTTTAAAAATACCTTATGAGGATAGGTGTTACTATCCCTGTTTTATAGCTGGAAAGGGTGGGATCAAAGCAATAATATAAAATGGCCTATGTTCGTACAGCAAGTAAGCGACAAACATGAACCTCCACATGTCTTTGATGCCAAAGGACATGTTCTTTTTGTTACACAAAGAACTTGAAAATGGTTATGGGTATGTGTTTATTTACATATGTAGGCATCTTCTGTTCCTTCAACTAACACGGAAACTCTTCAAGGTGTGGACTTTCATGTATACCTCTTTTCTTGTTCCAGCTTGTAGAATGCTCTGTAACAGGGTCAGGCAGTGTGTAGACCAGATCTTGTCCAACACTCCTGTGGGCAGTGACCTTGAATGGATTACAGCACATCTGAGGTATTGGTCCCCCTCCTCCTACAGGCATCTGGAGTCCCTGGGCTAGTTGCCCTGGCCGAGATAAACTCCATGTGTCACCTCAGGGTGCCATACAAATATTATTATTTTTTATTCCATGAAAAAGATTAGGAAGCACTGACTGACACAGGAAATGCTGCTGGAATTCAAAAGTGAGAGGGGGTAACTCTGGTTGAGATGCTCTGGGTCAAGGACCCAAGAGGAAGAACTTACTAATCAGAGAGGAAGGGAAGGGAGGGTGTGGAAGGAGAAGAGAAGAATGGATAGGAGCGAGAGTGGGCTTGACATATGTTTGGAGACAGTGAGCAAAGCCCCCAGCTTGGTGCTGGACTTCTGGAGATGTTCTGGAGCGGGAAAGGAATGCTTTTCTGGTGTGGGCCTGGCGTCAGGGCTAAGGAGTGGGAATGTGCTCTGCAGTACAAAGCTCCCTGTTCAGATTTCACACAAGATTTAATGTGTGTGTTTAGGGAGATTGGAGGTAGGGAAGGAAAAGTGTGTGTGTTTAAGAATAACATGCTGTTCCTGGACTTTGTGGCTGAGGGTCCTGCTGGATGCTGGGAAGGGCCAGCCCCTCAACCTGGAGCCACTGGTGAAGTCTGGCTTTCCTTTTCACACAGCATTTGTTCCCAGCCCCTGGCTGTCTCCCCCGGGAGGACATCCGTGGGGACGGTTCCTGTTTCCCTGCCTTTGCAAGCCCTTGCCTTCCTGAACGTGATATGATTGTTTCTCTGGGCACAGTGCAAAGATGCCAGTGGAGAACGGAAATATCTCATGCCTCAGCAATTTTTTAAGGCAAAAAAGAAAAGGCTATTGAACTTGGGAACCCTGGACCTGAAGTCCTCTCTTCCTGGTGTGGGAGGGGGAACATTGTACGGGGTCTATCAGTCAGTCATATGGGCCAGATAGTCAACATGGGAACGATTTGACTCCCATGCATCAGCTCAGCAGTGACAATAGCACTAAATTCCTTCTTGCTCTCAAACTGCTTTATTTATGCTATTCCCCTTGGGAATCTTGGGGGGCATGGAAATAGAGGATTTCATCCTCGGCCTGCTTCCTCTCCTCTCCTTCTACATCCTCGGCCCCTTTTGTTATTCCTTTAACATTCAGTTGTTTATTCACTTGTTAAAAAATATTTCTTGAGTATCTATTTTGTGCTAGATACTGTGCCATAGAATGAGAATAGAGCAGAGTTTAAGAGAAACCGCCACCCTTGATCTTATATGCTCACAGTCTGGTGGAAAATATTGCCCACTGAGTGCAGGTATGGGAAGACAGAAAATCTAGATCAAAAGAAATACAACACAAGGAGTAGATCTCAAAGCTCTTTGAAGCCTGGGCTGTGTCTAATTCATCCTTGACCCTCTTAAAACACATACTACGCTGCGTGGCCACACCATTATTTGCACTATGGTTATTTGCTGAATTAATAATGACAAAGTGTATGTGAAGTAACATAATATAATATAAAAAGAACATAGGTTCTGGAGTTCCACAGCCCTGAATTTGATTTCCAGGTCTACCACTTCGTGGCTGGCGTGTATAACCCTTCCAGTTCTCAGTTTCGTCATTTGAAAAATAAGGTTAATAATACCTATTTCATAGAATTTTGGAAAGGATTAATGGTTAAGTACTTGTGAGTGTGCAAACTGTAAGTATGTAAGATAGCCTGCACAGAGTGAGCAACAAAAAGCTTACATAATTTTTTGGTGTCATCAATAATGAATAATAATGATTAAATGATTAATAGAGAAAAAAGTTACACAAGTATGAAGGAAGGTATGGCTACAGAGGGCTGAGGTCCACAGAGAGATGGGAAGGCCCTGAGCTGTGCCTGGAAGGTCACCCTCAGGTGGATAAATGCAGAGGGGGGCATCAGGCAGTGTGAAGGGCGCAGGTAACAGTGTGGCACTGGACAAAGTCATGGTGCACCTCTGGGACTCAGCAGAGGCGAGAGCCTGGAAATAGTGGAGGGATGGACTAGCACCAGAGGGTTCCTTCAGGATTTAATTCTGGCCCAGTAGAATCTTAAAGGTGGGGTAGACATGCTACCTGGTGTTTGGTATCATCAATCTGGGACAGGGTGTAGGGTGCCTAGGAAGGGAGGCAGGGAGGCAGGGTGACTAGCTGGGAGATTATACAATCATCCAAGTGGCATGGGGCCTGGGTTCAGGGGACACCAGGAGAATAAAAAGGGAATTATGGATGTGTCGCACTTTGAGGTGGGAGAATCAGCAGACCAGCTTTAGAGAAGCCTGCCCAGGATCACAGTCAAGAGGTAAAAAACCAACCCCCACCTCACCTTCACCACCAAAAAGAACCCTCCTCTTCTACTGAGCTCTGCTTCACTAGCTTAATAGTTTCTAAGTGTATTTTTGAGTATACTCATATTGTTGTGTAACTGATCTCCAGAACTTTCTCATCTTGCAAAACTGAAACTCTGTACCTACGAAACGAGTCCTCATTTCCTCCCCACTCAGCCCTAGAAACCACTATTCTACTTTCTATTTTTATAAGATAACTCCCCTTCCCCACTTCTTTTTAATAACTTGAACATGAGTATTCATCTTGAAGGGGCCTGTCCAGTCTTTTTTAGCCTTATGGCATGGGGGTCGGTGATGGCGGATCTACAAGAAGGACGGGAATCGCTAGGAGCCATTTCAGAATCTACCTTCTGTACCAAACGTCTTGATTTGCTCCTTCATGGTTTATGACTTAGGTCTGGCCAAGTTGTATGTTGGCTGTGCCTTGAATACCTCCGATTCTTTTCCACTTCTATGCCTTTACTTCTGCACCTTCCTACACCACACCACACCTGCCCCTGGGTGGAAGGAATACCCTAAGTATTCCCTCTCTACCCCCAGAGCTACCCATTCATCCTTGTAAGTGCATTTCGAAGGGCACTCTCACTGCATAGCCTTTCCTGATGAGATCTAGAGTAGATCTTCCACTTTGGAGTCCTGGGGAACACCCCAGGGCATGTCTCTTTATTGGCTGTTATCACATTCTGCTCTGTGGAAGACTAGTGTGTTAAGTATACTCCACAGCGCTCAGTAGACTGAGTTCCTTGAGGGTACAATTACAATCAACTTTTAAAATCTCTTTCGGCACTAGAACAGCTCCTGATACACGGTAAGCAACCAAACATTCGCTGAATTGCAAACAGTTGTGAGAGCCCAGGTTTGTGCAGATGGAATGCTGTTATGGACACTGGTAAGGGAAAGAAACCCCATGCTTCTCAAATAGCCCTTCATGACTGACTTATAGAAAAACAGCTGCCTTGCTGTGACTCTAAGGATTAGTCAGGCACTGGGAGAGTCTGCAGACACCGTGGGCTATTGGGGACCAGAAGCCACTGATATTTGATCTCTCTACAGGAACTTGGGAAGACTAGTCAGGGTGTTTTATTCTGATTACTCCATTTAAAGAAACTCTCTTCCTGACCTCAGTAAAGCCAGTGAGCTAGCAATTGAAGCGGGAAGGGAACTAGCATTTATTTAACCTAGGAATTTTTCTAGTATTTAGTACTCAGAGAATCCTGCATAAGGTGGTTATCATATGCCCATTTTGAAGCTGAAAATAAAAAACAAAACAAAATTCAGGGGGTGAGAGTAACTAGACGGAACTTAGTAAACAGTTAAAATCAGCCAAGTGGCAGTGTGACTGCAAAGAATGGGTTCTGTTATTATCACTCAGGTCTGCCTGTATTTATTGAGTCCCTAATATGTGCAAATCTCTGTGACAGAGTACTGAAGATTTATAAGGTTTAAGGCATGGATCTTATCTTTCTTTTTTCTTTTCTTTCTTTTTTTTTTTTTTAAGATTTTATTTATTTATTTGACAGAGAAAGATCACAAGTAGGCAGAGAGGCAGGCAGAGAGAGAGAGAGAGAAGCAGGGCTTCCTGATGAGCAAAGAGCCCGATGTGGGGCTCCATCCCAGGACTTTGAAATCATGACCCAAGCCAAAGGCAGTGACTTAACCCATTGAGCCACCCAGGCGCCCTGGATCTTATCTTTCAAGAGGCTGTGTCTAGAGTTGAATTTGGGATGGGTGAGTTAGTTGGCGCAGGATAACTGAATTTAATTCAAGACCGTGACGAGTCCTATACACCTACATTTGTCTGTATATGGGAATATAGTGAAAAACTGATTCATTGCAACTGGGAAGACTGGGACAACTTTCTTAGAGGAGGTGGAGATTACAGAGAAGGTAGGATTCTAAGTTTAAGGGGGAAATCTTATGTCGCATCCTAGTCTTGGCCATGCCTCAATGTCGAATCCTTGACACTTTCGTTGTGACAAAGATTGGGATGCAGCTATACTGGGTGATGTCCATGAACTCAGACTTAATTAAACCTAAATAAAGAAATATTGAGTTTGCAATGAAAAGGATAAACCAGAGTAAATTTTTATCTCACATATCAGATTCCCAAAAGCTGACTCCCTATGTGATTAAATTAGAGGCAAGTGCTCTGTGAACAGCAGCACACTATTTACATGTGGAATACCAAAAGAAGAGTCAAGCAATATTCTGGTCTTTTTGTTTGTGCTGTTCTGCAGTTATTTTTGTAAGTCTAAATACAGGACTTCACATTTATCTTGATTGTATTTCATCTTGTTATCCTGGGGAGATGGGATCCCGGATCCTGACTCTGTCAATCTTTGTATTTTCTATTCTTAGCTTCCTTTGTGCTTTACATGGATAAATGTCTTCCTGTATTTCCATCCAATTTGTTGTTAAAAATGTTGACAAGAACAGGACTGAGGCCAGTGGATGGAGGCAAGCTGTGGGGGATCTATAATGTCTGGGCACAGTCATCTCCTGGTAGGACCTGACAAGGACACCTCTGGTAAGCATGGTGACACACATGGCTCCTTCCACCTGGAGTGGTCAGGGCAAACAAAAACAACCACGCTCAAATGTTGTATAAAGACTTCGCAATTATTGGGGCACCTGGGTGGCTCAGTGGATTAAGCCGCTGCCTTCAGCTCAGGTCATGATCTCAGGGTCCTGGGATTGAGCCCCACATCGGGCTCTCTGCTCAGCGGGAAGCCTGCTTCTACCTCTCTCTCTGCCTGCCTCTCTGCCTACTTGTGATCTCTATCTGTCAAATGAATAAATAAAATCTTAAAAAAAAAAGACTTCGCAATTATTCAAAACTCATATTTCTTGAGTTTTCTAATTGCTTTCACATTGATTATCTCATTTGGGCTTCCTAAGAATCTCATGAAAGAGGTGTGCAGGTGTTGCTGGGCTGATTTTCAGAGAATGCCTAATGAAATCGAGGCTGTCAGAGTTAAGTAACTTCTTGAGGCTCAGGTAGCAATAAGTAGGAGAACTAGGTCTCAGATCCTCTTCTGACTCCCAGACCTGTGATTTTTTTTTTTTTTTACTTGCTTGATAATAGTCATTTCACTGAAGTTAAAACAGTCTAGTTCCTGTCTTATTTAGATGTAACTGACATAACATTGTAAACATTCCAGGTGTACAACAGAATGATTTGATATACGTCTATAATGCAAAATGATCACCACAATAAGTTTAGTTAACATTGCTCACTATACCTAGTTACATTTTTTTTTCTTGTGATGAGAACTTTTAAGATCTACTCCCTTAGCAACTACCCAATATACAGTACAGTATTGTTAACTGTATGTCCCATCCACAGTACTTGTTTGGGAGTTTGTACCTTTTGACCATCTTCACCCATTTCCCCCACTTCCCACCCTTTACCAATATGGTCTGTTTCTAAGAGTTGGTTTTTCTTAGATTTCACATGCAAGTGATATCATAGAATATTTTTCTGTCTTCGGCTGATTATTTTATTTACTGTAATGCCCTCAGGGTTCATCCCACTATCCCCAATAGCAGGGTTTCCTTTTTATTTAGGACTAATAGTCCATTGTGTGTATGTGTATTGGTGTACACACCAAATTTTCTTTATCCATTCATTTATTCATCGACGAACATTTAGCTTGTTTCCATGTCTTGGTTTTTGCAAATAATGTTGGAATGAACATAGGGCTGCACATATCTCTCCAAGGCAGTGATTTTGTTTCCCTCACATATATGCCCAGAAGTGGAATTGATGGATCATGTAAGGGTCCCATTTTTAATTTCTTTTTTAAAGACTTTTATTTATTTATTTGACAGAGATCACAAGTAGGCAGAGAGGCAGGCAGAGAGAGAGGAAGGGAAGCAGGCTCCCCGCTGAGCAGAAAGCACGATGCGGGGCTCGGTCACAGGACCCTGGGACCATGACCTGAGCCGAAGGCAGAGGCTTTAATCCACTGAGCCACCCAGGTGCCCCCTCCATTTTTAATTTTTTGAAAGACAGTTTTCTTTTCTTGCTGTCCCTCCCTGCACTTGTGAGAACTGGCTAAGTTGCACATCTCCCCCACTGGATTCTATGCTCCACGAGCTAATATTCATGGCTGCATCCTTTGTTTCTGTACGGGAGCCAGCACAGTGTATGTGCTCAATGAATGTGTGTTGAATAAATTAAATAAATAAATAAATAATTAATTAAATACAATCTTATTACCTATGATGTAGGTATTTAATTTTATTTAGTAGAACTAGGGCTTAAAATTTCTCCCTTCCAATAAGCACTGAATAAGTACAACAACATGACTATACATTGTTCTCTTAATAAAGACCTCAAGCCTCTCCAAGTACACTCTGTTTATCCTCACACACACCTTCACAATAGGCTAGTGGTGTTATCATCATATTACCCACAAGGGTAGAGAGATTCTTTATGTCACCCAAGACTGCACAGACATTCTCAGGAACAGCTGCTAATAGATTGTATGTTTCTTTATATTCAGTCCATTGCTGAGGCTGCTAAATCCTACTAAAGCTATCAGGCACCAGAGCCTTATGCTGCTTTTCAAGGGTCTGCAATGCTCCCAAGTTAATTCACGGAAATGGCTACAGGATTGTGTAAAAACAGCTGGTTACCTCCCAGCAGAATTAGCTGTAACCAGTTTAGTCACTTGCTGAGAGAAAGCAGGAAATCTCATGTAAAAATCAGCAACATTCTCCATAATATAATAGCAAGTGAATCTATTTCTGAAGAGACCCAGATGCCTTGTTGGTTTAGGAAGATTCAGGGTAAGACAGAGATCTGTAGTCTGAAGAATGGGAGAGATTTTAGAGCCAGACCTGGGTCTTTGATTTGGTGATTATGTTACAGATGGGACAAATCTTTTGAGAACGGTGAGAATGATTTGTCAGTGAAGTTAAAACAGAAATGTGGACAGAAAATCTTGAGCCACATTCAGTCAGCTGCTGCTATGCTGACAATAGCAGCTCCTTTCCACAGCCTGAGATCAGCAACACACTATCGCTCTCTGTTCCCACGGTTTGGGAAGGGTCCACAAGGCAGAGATGGAGGACAGCCTGCTCAGGCAGACCACAACCCACTACAAAGTTCCAAAAATGCTACGAGTTCTGTAGAAATGATTATTTCTCCTTAACCATTTGAGAATAGATTGCCAATCTGATTCTTTATTAGCCCAGAACTCTGATATTTCCTACAAATGAATACATTCTTCTATATACCAACAATACAATCCACAAAATCGGAAAATTAACCTCAAAGCGTTACTGCCATCAGACCTCATTCAGAGTTTAAGTGTGGCAATCCTACTTTTACAGCCGAAGGATCCAGCGCAAAACCACATGGTGCATGTTCACTTTAGTGTGGGACTATTCTTTCATCTCTTCTCGACTGTCATGTCCTCGCCACATTTGAAGATTGGAGGCCGGTTATTTTGTAGACTATCTCTTCATTTAGGCTCATCTCCTATTTCCTTAGATTAAATTCAGGTTATGAATTCTTTGGAAGGAACAACACAGAAATGATGTTGTGTTATTCTCAGTGCATCATACCAGGTGGTGCAAATTTCAGTGTTTCCCATTATTGATTGATGTTAACTTCGTTTTAGTAAGACGATGTCCCTCGGGCTTCTCCAGTTTCAATTTACTTATTTTCCCTTTGTTAATTAATAGATATTATGTGTGAAAAAATATGAAATCATGTAACTATCCTAGTCTTCAATGAACTTCTAAGTTACTCATTTATTATTTATCTCTAAGATTTGTTTCTTTCCTATTTTATTCAATGAGTTACAGGTTTTTTACTATCATTTATTTTGATATTCCAGTTGTTCCCAATTTGCCCAGTGGAAGTCTCTTCAAGCTGGCATTTGTGTATCCCTATCATTCTTTAAGTACTTCCTTGCCTCTGGCAAAAAAATAACTTATAGGTTCATCTTATACTTTCTCTGCCTCAGACTTGAATTCAGTTGTCTAAGAAGCTCTACTTCTTTTAAGTGAAGAATTATATTTAGAAGCCAGGAGTTGGGCAATGGGTGGGCTTATGGCTAATAAGCAAGACTCCCAAGACTTCTCATGGACAGAGCATGGGAATTTATGTATGTAAACATATACACATTTACATCAATATTTATTCCCATATCTAACTATATATATTGCAGACTGCTAACTCCAAATTCAATATCGCAGAGTTCATTCTGATTTTCTGCTTTTCCATAATTGTAATTCCATTTTCTGATGGCAAGAGACCTGTTGATAACATATTTACTACTTGATTAATACCCCTGAATCCTACTCCAGTGTGAAACTGATTTACCATCTTTAAGGCTATCCTCTCACCTGCAGAGATGCTCTCCTTTCTCTACCTGGAGGCTGTAGCCCTCCAGGTCAGGCTTAGAAAGAGGACTCCAAGCTACTGTGAAGAAGGAGACTGATAAAACTACTTTGCTACAACTCTAGCTATGTTTTGTGGAAGAGGAAAGATGGCTCAGAGGGCAGAACACAGAGTCCAGATGGTGGAGAGCCATAGAGAATATATCCTTATGCCCTTAAACCTAATCAAGGAAATCTAACACTTGCCTGGCTAAATGTCAGAAATGTGAAGAACCAGGGACTCTTTTTTACCTCCCATCTTTGCCATGTTTGAACCAGAATATTGATGGCTATCATCCTAAGGCTGTCACACCATTGTATTTTGGGCATGTTTGGGGCAGATAACTTGTCTCTTTAATTTCACAGGTCTTTCAATGGAGAGGGATTGCATCCCAAGAGCTGTTCTTAATAGATTATACCCAGATCCTCATCAGTACTGATTTAGATGATGAGATTTTGGACTTTGAATTGAGGAGATGATGGGACAGAGATTTAGATGATAAGGTTTTGCTGATGATGCACTGGGATAAGGATCAGGGTATGGTGTATTAGTCTCTTAGGGGTGCCATAATAAAGTAACACAGAGTGGGTGGCTGAAGAAACAGAAATTATTTTATCACAGTTCAGGAGGCTAGACATCTAATATCATGGTTGAGCAGGATTAGGTTTCTTCGAGGGCCTCTCTGATTGGCATATGAATGGCTATGTTCTCTCTGTGTCTTCACACAGTCTTCCCTCTCCACCTCCAAATTTCCTTCTCTTTGAGAACACCAGTCATATTGGATTAGGGCCCACCCTAATGACCTCATTTTAATTGTATCGCCTCTTTAAAGACCTGTTTCCAAGTACAGTCACATTCTTAGGTACAGGGGAGTTAAGACGTTAACATATAAATTGAGGGGGGGGATATAGTTCAGTCCATAGTTCAGCAGATGGGGATGAATGTATTTTGCATGTCAAAAGGACATGAATCTTTGGGGGCCAGATGGCCAACTGTGGTAGACAGAATTCTTGGATGGTTCCCAAGATTCCTGGCATCTTGTATACATGCCCTGTGTAATCCCCTCTCCTTGAGTGTAAGTGGGACCTGTGATACAATGATGTGGTCTCTCCTGTGATAACTTTACAGTTTATAAGATCCCATCTTAGAGGACTGGAGAAGGTGGGAAGGAGGGAGAGAAAGAGAGAGAGCTTCTCCTATTGGTCTTGAAGAAGTAATGACCAGCTTGTGAAAAGGCCACATGACAATTATTTGGCGGGGGGGACCTCTAGGAGCTTAGAGAGGCCCTCACTGATAGCCAGCAAGTAAGCAGGAACCTTACTCCTATAACCACAAGTAACTGAACTCTACCAACAAGCAGATAATCTAGGAAGAGAACCCAAAGCTCTAGAACAAAAGGGACCTGGTGGTTACTTTGATTGCAGCCTGTGAAACCCTAAACAGAGAACCCGGCTAAGCCAAGCCTAAATTCCTGACCCACAGGAACTGGGGCTAATAAATGCTTGTTGTTTGTTGTTTGTGGTCATTTGTTATACAGCTATTGTAAACTAATATACCACCCAAAGTTTCTAGCCCTTTTCTACTCTAGGCTTCCATTCTCTGAAATTGCAATACACCCCAAGATCTAACCAACTTTGGACCTCCTACCAACCAACCAACAAACATACAAACAGTTTTTGCAATAAGTATTGGGATCCATTAAGCTCACTTTCGCTTCTTTAGTATTTTCAGGGATGGGTTTCATGCAAGGAACCAGTAGCTGGTGCCAGTTTGTGACCTTCTCTCCATTATCTCCAGATTTGCATTTGAACAAAATCACTTTTGATTGGTGGTGGTGATTGGTGGTGAATGAATTGGCAAGACCAGCTAAAGAAAAACCAGTTAGGAGGCTGCTGTAGAAGTTCGGCTGAGAGGTGACAGTGACTTGACTAGGTGCCAACAAGGAATCTGGATGGATTTGAGGAAAGGAGATAGAAGTCACTCTCAACCTCAGTTCTTGGAGATAGCTAGTATTAATATGAACTATGTCAATATGGTGGTGTATTTTATTTTTATCTTCCATTTCTATATTTGTATATATGTAATACTATAGTTTCGCAGTGTTGGGATGACATTGTGTTTATAATTTTATATATTCATCATTGCCCTTATCTTATAACTGCTTATCTGAAGAATTAAATGGTATTTAAAATATTATTTTTAATAAGTGGTTGCCTTTTTCATGGTCCCTGGAACTACAGTAAGACATATTAATGGAAAATTCCCAGAAGAATTTAAGGGAAAACAAAGGGAATGAATGATGCCAAGGGGTAGGGGCATTACACATGTCTAGATGCCACTGATGGAGAGAAGGAGCAGATTCCATCTACATTGAGTGTACATCTGGAAGGTGTGGCCTGGGGAACAGGACCTGGTTCAGTGGTCAACTGCTGACAACACTACACTGCAAACCCCAGCACTGGCCAGAGCTCACTGTTCCCAGCTCCCCAGCATGAGCTATAACTTTTAGCATCTCATACCAGTCAACAACTTTGTCATGTTGTAACAACTTACTAAGTGCTTAAAGTGATCTGGAGTGGATAAGGGTACATTTTCAAATGGCCTTTTAGAAGAGAAGCAATAACAAGTTGGGTATTAGGAGAGCAGCTGGCTGTGAATTTTTTTTTAAATGAGTCCATTGAACAACACATCAGCCATCTCTTGAGAGCCTACGTGCTCCACTCAGGCCTCATAAACTTGCCTGCAATCCTCTTTTCAGAACTTGCTGTCTGCTTCCCAGGAGTCCTCTTACAGTTTACACATACAGACACACATACACAGACGGCACGCACACCCCTCCTGCCCTCCTTCTGTCCCTCTCCCATGAGTGCAAGGCCAGTAGAGAAGGGGTCAAGTTAGCGGGGACCTATCTTTGGTTCTCCCGTGACTATTCTCTCCTCTCACCTTGCATTCCCCAAACCCTATCTCTACTCTTCACCTCTCCCTATGTGGGACAAAGCAGGGTCTCTTTCCCACACAACTTGGAAAGTCGTCAAATAATTTAAGCCAGGGTGTTTGCTGATAACAAAGGTGCTGTGACCGATAAAGAAAGTGTTGGCTGATAGGCTTAACATCCCATAAATATTTGCATTTTCATGGGGGCCTTCTAAAGAGAGAGAAGAGGACTTTGGGGAACTGAAGTTTGGGGCAGTTCTCTGGCATAGACTTAGACCTTGCTAGTCCTTGTGAAAGTGTCCCTACCCCTCTGCAGCATCCCTTTTGGAGAAATGCCCACCTGCTTCTAGATGGGTGTTCAGACCCGTAGAGGCCCAATCAGCTGGACACCTGCCCCACCCTCACACCCTGCTTTTCCCTGGTCTCACTCATAGCAGAGGGAAGAATGGCGAGGTAGGAGGTGGGGAAATTCTTGTTTCACCCAAAACCGGGAGACACAGTGCTAGAGATTGTTTCCTTTTTTTACCTGCATAGTTACATGAGAAACAAATTTCTATGAAGACTATGATTTGAAATGAGCTACCTAAACAAGCTGGACTATCAAACTCCACTTTCTTGTGCACTGTTGAGTATAAATTTCCAAACTGGCAAACAATGACACATAGTTTAGTACCATAAAATCAAAATTGATCTTGTACTTTTCTGTGTTTTGTGGGTATAGGTTCTAAATATTCTTTCATGGGAAGAACTTACTTTCATTTTGAGATTCTTTCCTATCTTTTAAAACAGACTTATTTCCTGTGTTTGGTATTTTTCTCATTTAGTATTATTACTTGCAATTCTTTTTCTTATGTTTTATATTATTATTATTCTTGTTTCTATGTTTGGATTTACTATTACCTATGTATGGTATTACTATTTCTCGTTTTTTTTTTTTCAATAATGCATCTTTTAAAAATCTTTTTGGTATTAAAACACCCTTGTTATTAAAGCGTGATAAATGGCAATGACAGGAGGCAGACACTTGGCTTTGTTCATTGCTGTAACCCCAGCCCCTAAGATAGCACCTGGGACATAGTAGACATCAAGATGTGTGTATTGAATAAATGCACACATGAATGATATATCTTAGAAATTATATCCTTATCTGTCATATGAATTGGCAACTGTGTATCAATTCCCAAATTTTAAAGTTACTAATTCATGAAACCCATGGGTTTAGAACACAGAACTGGGAATCAGATCAATTCTAATTTAACTTGATCTTAAGCAAGTTAGTCAATCTCTACAGGCCTCATTTTCTACACCAGTGAAATGGGATTAATACCAGTAGTTACTTCCTAGGGTCCTTTGAGGTGGCATGCAGGTGCTGGGTGGTGTGGGTAACCTTGGTCCCCGGTCATTAGACTCCATTTGGGGATTGGACTAAGTGCTCATCTTCCCAGGCAGTGAGGTGTGAAAGCCAGTCCCGTTTACGCCACCCAGCCCTTTGGATACAGTTAATCCCTATCCCTAGTAATTCTGCTCCTAACATCTGAAGACCATAGCGGTGTCTTGATGGTAGAACAATCTTACACCAGGCTGTGGTGATAGCTAGAAGAAAATGAGCATACTGTTCAATGAGTTATGATTTTGTTTCTTAAAAGTTTAAAATTTACCTATTCAATAGGACAGATATTTTTATTATTAGAAAAACGAAGCACTTAATATTAACATTGGTTACATACCTAATTATATTTTTTTCCCCACTCAAAATAATTCTAGGAAGTATTACTGCTGTTTCATAGTTACAGAAACAGAGCTCAGAGAGATTAAACAGCTTGATCATGGTCTCTGGTTAGTAGGTGGAAGAGCCAAGGTGGGAGCCCAGATCTGATTCCCAAAACCATGCTTAAACTACAGGATGCTGCCGCATGGTGGGGAAAATAGGTTTTTTTTTTTTTTTTTCCTATTTTACTGGAAAATTTGGAGATTTTCTTTATCACCTCTCTAGATAAGATGAAGGTAAACAATTCATTCAGCCATGAACTAAATCCTTTTCCATTCTGAGTGCTAGAGAGCAGGATCTGCCACTTATTAGCTGTGTGACTTTGAATAAATTACATGCCCTCTCTGAACTTCAGCTCTCCCTCTTGCAAAGTGGAAATAGCAAGTCCTGACTCTCTCCAGGTTGATGTATGTGAAGCACCTTGTCAAGTGCTATATATACCTGTGGTATTGTTGTTAGTGGGTCTCCATGATTTCTTAGCTTGGATCAGTTTCATTGATTAAAGAGTTCTTTGCACAACTCTTCCTTATTTATATATTTTTAATTACCTGGTTTCCACTTTACCCCTCATCATCCACTTCCTTTCCTTTCTTTCCCTCACCTTGGGCTATCTTTCAGTTAGATTCTGCTGATTAGTCAGGAAACAAGTTATTCAAGTGCCTGGTATTTCGGTCCATTTCATACTCTCTGCTTTGTGCCTCCTCCCACCCTATCCCCTAACCCCATTGTTGGCTTTCAGTCAATTGTGCTCGAACAGTGTCCAGGCTTCTAGTGAGTTGCTGCATTTAAAAATTCTGCCTTCCAGCATTTTCCTTCTTGAATACTCCTTATTTTGTTATAAGTCTTTTTTTCCAGAGAGGAAAAAAACTCATTGCACCACACTAATGGAGGGGAACAGTGGCTCATGACCTGGGAAGGTGGTGTGCCAGAAATGGGGTGTCAATGGTGTTACAAATGTCTTGACATCGGATGGACTTGAGCTGTGCTTCTAAATGGGTTTCAGGGTTCCAAATCTGCATCTGCAATAAAAAACATGGACACACGCTCTCTCAAAATGATCACCCTTATTCTAAGTATTAAAGAAGTTCTTGAACAACCCCTTACTGCTCTTCAGGAAGTGACTATATGCCAGGTCCTAGGATAGGCACTGTGGGGATGGCAAAAAGAATGATATATAGTCCCTGACTGATAGGGCTACTGGGGACAATAGACATAGACAACATGAAAATAAAATTAATTCCTCCCTTTCCTCCGCAAACAAATAAAAAAAGTCAATCTCAGTACAACACTTCAAGGGGTTCACATGTAACCGACAGTATCTTCTGAAAACAATCTTATGTTAAGGACTACCTCCACAGTGAGCCTGATATCCTGGAGCCCAGATCACAGCCATTAGTTCACCCCAGAGAGACCCTCTGCATGCACCGGCCAATAAGTGCTTGTTTTAGTTGTGGTTAGCTTGGAAACTGCACTCCTCTCCCACTCCTGCACCCTGTCTCCAGGGCACCTAGGGAGTCAAGCCAGATAGGGAAAGCAGTTGCTCCATCAGTCCCCAAAGGGGGTTGGGAAGAAGACTTCTCCCATTTGATTCCTCCACAACTCTGGCCAAAGGCTGCCCTTACAGTATTATCTCTACCAACCAGCACCTGGCCTGAGCTGGAAGCTTCTCTCTACAGAGGCTGTATGGTGCAAAGGCTTTATTTCCTTCTAGCCCATCTCCTTGTAGCCCTCTAAGCTTTGGCTACACAATTCAAACACACACAATGCTTTCCACTTGTGGGTCTTGGTATTCCACCCTCTATTTTTCCAATGGTCTTCTTCTTCTTTTTTTAGATTTTATTTATTTGACAGAGAGAGAGATCACAAGCAGGCAGAGAGGGAGAGAGAGAGAGAGAGAGGAGGAAGCAGGCTCCCTGCCTAGCACAGAGCCCGATTCAGGACTCGATCCCAGGACCCTGAGATCATGACCTGAGCTGAAGGCAGAGGCTTAACCACCCAGGCAGCCACCCAGGCAGCCCTTCACTGGTCTTCTTAAGTATGCTTTCCTTTTGGTAGAAGCCTTGCTCGCTTTACTAGGGTGATTTCTCTCCCTTTGCTGGTCTTCAGTATCTTATTTGGTATCTATTCCACCTATGGCCCTGAGCATAATCTGTCCTATATTGCTTGGTAGGTAAGAGGACAGAGACATTCTTCTGTCCTATTTTCATATCTCCTGCAACTTCTAAAACAGTGTCTGATACATGTAGATACACATAACTGTTGAGACTCTTAACTTGATTTGAAGGGTACTCCGCTTTCCATACCAAGTTTCTTTTTCAAAAAGACTTCAGTAGACAAATGTCACTGAATGCTGCAGTAAAGTATGAAATCAGGAGTTTGTCCTTCAGCCCAGAGGAGCCTTCCTCTGCCTACCCCACCGACAATGTCTCTTCATGGCTTCACGTTGCTGTCATTCACGTTGGGGGAAACTCTTGGTTTGGGTGAGGGCGGGGGTAGTGTGGACATAGGACTGTAAGACACAGCGCTTCCCTTCCTTCCCACTCTCCTTTCTCTTCCTAACCTCCGCAGCCTCTCAATTTGTACTTCTTGCTCAGATCCTTGCATCTCTCGGCTTTTTGTTTCTTTCTGCTTTTTCTCTTTACATCCCCATCCAGTTGTAAACAAGATTCTGAGATGGCTGGCCTGGGGATGGGAAGCAGAGAGACTCAGACAGTAAGGCCCGGGGAATGGCTAGCCCACGGGGCTGAGTCATGGCCCCCTCAGGTTTCCTCCTTTGTCAGCAGCCAGGCTTCAGACTTGTCTTCTAATTGCCTTCCTCTTTAACTAGGGACTCACAGACTTGCCGTAACCCCTCTTTGTCCCATTGGTAGGAGTTAATCAGGAACAGAGAGGCTTTCAAAGTGAAGGCTGTATTCAGAGACCCATGGAATGCAAAGTACTTTCTTCTTCCATTTACAGAACAAACAGCTGAGAGCCAGGAATTCTTCCCCCACAAAGCCCTGCTAGCCATTCCTTCCCTCTCTCTGGCTTCTCACCTCTAGATCCCTTTACCCCGCAAGTGCACTATCAAATGACTGTGGGTGCCACCAGGGAGGTGCAGTTTAATCTTCAACCTGTTTCTCCACGGGATTCCTTTCTGGAGCACATTTTTGGGAGAGCATAAATGTTTTAGGTCTGATCAACTGACATTCCTTGTCCTACCCATGGCCAGTTCCTCTGTTAATGCATCTCCCTGTCTCCTCAGCAGTCTCTTCGTAAAACTGTTTTGTGATCTCTAGCTGCATCAGTAACCCTTCCCTTGCTGTCATGATTTCTCAAGCCCAGTCTACCCCAAATCACCCATGTGTTTCAAGACCATTGCACTGGGCAGAAGGATGGCTCACTTGGGGATGTCCAAGTGCACAGGCTGTCCTTGTTTGTCACAAAACAAGCCCAATACTCCACGCACTCCAAATACTCTCAAATAAACCAAGCCCTCTACTTGTTAAGTTGAATTCTCTTTCTGGTGCAAGCGTTTTCAAGCTAAGAAGACACACTGTAGAGTAGGTTAAACTCATACAAAATACTTTTGTAAATCTGTTTAATTTTTTGTGAAATTATATCTTTATCACTACTGTCATTACTCAGAATAACCTGGTTTTAGCACATTATAACAGGAAGGTGGTATTCCTCAAGTAGACTGCGACTAATCATGCTTGGGTTCGAATTTCTTGGGAATATGACAAATGTCTGGAGATTTTGCTTTCTGAGCAGATCTCAGTATATGATGGCTGTAACTCCCAGGGCCCCTGGGGACAGTTAATTAGTGCAATAGTGATTATCTGGAAGTGGTTGGTCAATTACAGCCATACCCAAAAATACAGATAAAATTCACAAAATGTTCAGAGAAAGAAGACAGCCATAAAACATAAAATACTATAGGATTCTGTATTTTAAAATGTGAAAACAGGGAAAACTTATCATGCTAGATGTCAGGATAGTGGTTACCTTGGGGAGGTAGTGACTGACACGAGATGAGGAACACTGGGGTGCTGGCAATACTTCTTGAACAAGTATGTTCATATTGTGAAATTTCATAGTGCTATAAATTTGTAATTTATGCTCTTCTTTGCATGGGCATTGTATTCTAATAAAATTTTTTTAAAAAATGTGATTTGTCAAGATTCTGGCTACTGTGCTTAAGAGCAGTGACAGATCAGAATTACATTGCTACAGTACTACTCCAATGACTTTTGTAGGTAGCAATTTCCTTCCAGCCTCCACAAATGGCTATAGAAGGGGAAGACCCAGGGGAAGACTCAGTAAAAGTACATGGTAAAACTTAAAGAGATTTAGGAATTTTTCTAGACATTCCTCATGCTCTAGTATGCTCTACTTCTGAATCCTAAAATAAGAGGTGAAGATGAGAAGGACAAGTCTCCCCTTAGGAAAGCCAAGGAGGGGAAGGTAGCCTTCTTCCTGCTCCCTGGCACTGGGGAGTGTCATGTGGCCCAGGCTTGGTCAATGGATGCTTTGATCCTAATATTTGAATTTTGGGGGCAGTTGAGACTCTCTAGACAGCAGAGGCAGAGATTCACGTGCCTAGGGATTTAGTATTGAGTGTACAGTAGAAGCAAAAATCTATTAGCAGTGGAGCCTGCCACAGCCTTCTTGACAGCCTGTTTTTGTTGTGTGATCTGAACGGGTTCTTGGCTGTTTAGGCTTTCCTAGATTCCGTCTCACTTCTGAGCCTCCTCATCAGTTCTGAGGATAGTACCTTAAACCTTTTCTAAATCTCTTTTCTGGTTAGGGTAATCAGAGTGAGTTTCTTTCTTTTTTCTTTTTTTAAGATTTTATTTATTTATTTGACAGAGAGAGATCACAAGCAGGCAGAGAGGCAGGCAGAGAGAGAGGAGGAAGCAGGCTCCCTGCTGAGCAGAGAGCCCGATGCGGGACTCGATCCCAGGACCCTGAGATCATGACCTGAGCCGAAGGCAGCGGCTTAACCCACTGAGCCACCCAGGCGCCCAGAGTGAGTTTCTTTTACTTGCATTCAAGACGCTTGACTAGCAAAAGAGATTGTCAATTCTCCTTGCAATTGTTTACTCAAGTTTTATCACATGTCTTCTCATTCACTAACGAGAGATTATTTGAGGTTAACTATGCTCCTGTTTCAAAAATACCAACATTCTTTTTTTTTTTTTTAAAGATTTTATTTATTTATTTGACAGACAGAGATCACAAGTAGGCAGAGAGGCAGAGAGAGAGAGAGGAGGAAGCAGGCTCCCCGCTGGGCAGAGAGCCCGATGCGGAGCTCCATCCCAGGACCCCGGGATCATGACCTGAGCCAAAGGCAGAGGCTTTAACCCAATGAGCCACCCAGGTGCCCCAAAATACCAACAGTCTTACAGGACAATCAATCATACATACTTCAATGTGATATTTTTTCAACTCAGTTGCTTTTTCCTTTATATCTATCTGAGATCAGTACATTAAGAAAATAGGATGGAGGGGAGTGGTTCAGGAAAAGTTCATTTTGGGCTTGGGGCATTTCAGGAAGGACAGGAATGAGATAAGGTACCAAGTGGGGAGCCTTGGGAGGTCACAGGGTCTCATGAGATTACAGGGTCTTATGAGGTCACAGGATTCATATGGGGTAGGGAAAAGAAGACACCACAAAATAGGAGAGGGATCAGAACAACGTGTCAGAGAACCAGAGATAAATTTTGCAATCTACCTTCAGGCTGGACTTTTGCATTTAAGTATTTCTTGTTCTGTGTTAGGGTGGGTAATTGGGAGCTCTGGCCTGTTAGAGTTCTGGGAGTGATTACAGGTGATTTATCATATCGTTGCAACTCCCAGCTTATGCACAGACCCCATCAGGGGAAGTAGTGTGTGTTCAGGATCCACCCTGCCAGACTAATCTTAATAAAACAACAGGAGTTCACTCAGAACCAGTTATGCCAGACTAAGCTCATTTCCTTTGTTGACGAGGTTACCAGGCTGGTGGCTTTCAGCAGGATAGAGACCTGGGAGCCTGGTACAGTTAAGTGGATTTGTAATTGGTTGAACCATCACACACCAAGACTAATGATTAATGAATCTGTGTCAACTTTCAGGGAGGTCTCTAGTCATTTTCTCCGGGGTCTCAGTCAACATTGTTATTAATGACTTGGAAGTGTTCACAGAACAGAGTGATCAAATTTGCCAAGAGAGTTGAGCAACTTCGCTGGATGACAAGATCAGGATTTAGAATGCTCTCAGAAGACTAAAGCGATGTCCTGGGTATAACAAGGTGGGATTTAATAAGGATAAATGGGAAGTCATACACTTAGCCCCAGAAAGTCAGCTGTATGTGTAGAGGCCAGAGGTGACCTGGTGTAACTCGAGCGCAGCTGAGGGAGACTTACCCTGAAGCAGGGGTCCAGAGTGCATGTGCTCTTCCTGCCTCACTGGGCCTGGGGCCACACCTGTAGAGTGTTCTTCATTCTGAGTGCTGCCCTTAAGAAGAAAAGGAACACACTGAAACAGGACAGAGGTGGGGAACCAGACATGAAGGGGCCCTGGAGCCATTTTATAGGAGAGCAAACAGCTAACGGATGCCTACCCTGGAGAAGAAAGGGGTTGGAGTCAGGTCACCTGTTTGTAATTATTTGTGAAGAACTGGCAAAGTGGAAGGTGATTAGTATGTTTTGGTCATCTCAAAGGGTAAAACTCAGAGCTGTGGGTAGAGCTTTCAGTTTCTACCTAAAATATAAAACTTAAGGGCGCCTGGGTGCCTCAGTGGGTTAAGCCTCTGCCTTCAGCTCAGGTCATGATCTCAGGGTCCTGGGATTGAGCCCTGCTTCCGGCTCTCTGCTCAGTGGGGAGCCTGCTTCAGTAACCCCCTCCTCCCCTCCGCCTGCCACTCTGCCTACTTGTGATCTCTCTGTCAAATAAATAAATAAAATATTAAAAAAATAAATAAAATGTAAAACTTAGGGAAGATTTCCAGTAATTGAGGGGATAGGAAAGTACAACTGTAAGACCAGGCTTAGACATTAAGCCTTGGTTCACATCTCAAATATTCCACTTATTAGCTGTGCTTTTGGGTAAGTTTATTATACTTTTTTTTTTATTTCCAGGAGGATTAACTGAGATACTACAACACCTAGTTTATGGCCTGCTACACATAGGAACTCAACAAATGAGAGCTATTTGCTAAAGTTTGTTACTTAAAAGCATTTAGTTGGCAGTGAGTTTGAGCATAGCTGGAATGGGGAAGGGGACTTTATGTATTTTATGTGATGGTTGGGGAGAGATTGGCTGGCTGGTAGGACCCATTTAATTCTGAGATTTTGTTGCCTTTCGACAAAATGAAATGTGTGTTCCAGCAGAGGAAGGAACAAGGGGTATGTCCCCATATCTGTGTTTTCTTTCAGACTTGTCCCCAAATAGCTAGGTTTTGTGATTTATTCTGCCTAAGAAATTATTTTTTCCTCAAACTGTGTACTTTTCATACTTGACTTTTGTGCCAGATGTAGAGTATAAATCCTAACCTTAATTATAGCTTCTTTTTACTAAGGCCATATTATAGGCTAGGTAGTGTGTTAATAACCTTCCATATATCTTTATGACAACATTTTAATATGACAAAGGAATATTGTATAATAAATATCATATAATAAACATTTAATATAAAGACTAGGAATAGTGTATAATAAATATCATATAACATTTTAATATGATAATATGAAAAATTATATAATAAATGTCACAGGAACATTGAAAGGGAAGCAATTAATTCTAACTAGAGGACTAGGAAAGGCTTCTTGGATAAAGTGGCACATGAGTTGGGTCTTAGAGGATGAGTAAGACTTTAATTGATGGGAGGCGATGGGGGCAAGGCCTTCCAGCCTGGGAAATGGCTTAAACAAAAGCACGGAAGTAATTAGTGGAGATAATGAGCCATCTTCCCAGGGCAGACTCTACCTTTTTGATTACGGATGCCATCATCCTTGCCATCACTGATGATAGTATGTTAGTATGAAATTATAGGAAAGATTTTGCAGTCAATGACTTGTTACCATTGCTCTTGTACTGAGGTTATTTTAGTGTGTTATTATTCAAGTAGATGGAATGCTTGCAACATGTGTGCAGAGCCCTGAAGTCTAAGGCAGGTGACCCAGGATAACTCAGGAAAGGAGTTTGAGACAGAGAGAGCTGCATAGCCATTAAGGAGTGGAAGTAGGCCTTCTCCACCTACCTAAGAGAGACTTTTGTGGCTTTGAGAAGCTCTTTTCTGGCTGGAAAAAAAGCCACTGTGTGGAAAGGGCTCTGTGGATGGGAGCCCAGCAATACTCAGGCAGGAGGTCCTGTGCAGTTGTTTTCCTACATGCCTTAACCCACTCGATGAGGAAGATGAGAGTGACTGGGAGCCAATGGTAGGTCAGAGGGAATGAGACCTAAGGTCAGGGTGGTTTCCCAGGGATGGGTGAACCCCCCTCCATCCACCCTAGTCTGTCTGCTTTCAGTAAAGTAGGCCCTCTGAGAGTACCTGCACCTAGCTCTAAACCAGCCTTAGGCATGAAGTGCTTGGGGAGCTGCCTTGGCCCACATTTACCACAACTGGCTTATCTGTGAATAAGGGGTAGGTTTAGTGATGACTCCAGAATTTCCAGATTTGTGGCCCTTGGAACAGAAATCAGATTGGGGGAGATGTTGGGATTCTTGTCTTACAGCTGCTTTTGCATAGCAAGCACTATATTTACTTGGATGGTTAACAGTGTAAGTCAATAAACAAAACAATGTTTTTAAAATACACTTTCATTCGCATTTCATGTAAGACTAAGAATATGACCACTGTCCATATCAGTGGGAGAGGTACTGAAGGAGATTAAAAGGACTGAATGTTAAGCTATCCCTTAGCAGGTAGACCATGTAGAACCTGGGGTGGACAATTGATGCCTGGAATTATTCCTGGGTCTTGGCCCCAGTCTGAAATGGGATTCAGAGAGAGGACTCCAGCGTCCTTCGTGGAGGAAATGCTTGTCCTCCTTTGAGAAGTGGAGTACTAGAAAGGATCAGAAGCCCAGTGAAGGGGGAACTGCAAATCAGGGCATGACGTAGGAGCTCAGGAGTCAGTCCTGCCATGTTTCATCTGAGCCAGGGTGTCAGTCCCTCCTTTTACCCAGCATTTGTTGACCATCTACTTTTTGCTGGATGCGGGGACCTATATCAGGTGCTAGAGAGAGAGAGAAATTAAAATCCTGATCTCGAAGAGCGGCAGATCCAGTGAGAGAATGATCGAGGCGAAGGACAAGATGGAGGTGGGAGTCAAGGTCTGGGGATGTGAGGGCAAGAAGATTAAGACTGCTTAAATCAAGAGTAATAAGCATAGTCATCATTTACTGTGCATCTACCATGCCTTTGTATTATTTCGCTCCTGACAGTGACCTCAAGGCATAGGTATTTATTGTATCCATTTTGCTGAAAGGCTATGTGACTTGTTCAAAGTCACACAGCTAGACTCCAAAGCCTGTGCTTGAAACCAACCCACTAACTTTGGGATGTGCTAACTAAGGGGGGGGGGTGATTACACAGGTCACCCAGCCTGGACTTTAATGTCAAATTTACAAGTGACATAATTGTGTCTTTCACTGAACGAGTATCTTCTAGTTGAATTGTTTATTGGGAGACACAGTTCTTGCCCTTAAGCAGTTTATCTCTGAGATTGTAAGAAAGGTAGGGGAGAGGAGAATGGGAATAACCAGTCTTTTTGCCTTGACTAAGGAATGTAAAACACAACATAAAAATGAGCTATAGCATTAAACCCCAAAAGCAAAATAATGATATTGCAATTTGACTTATTTCTCAACATTGCATCTGTTTATGTTTCTATTTTTGGAGGATGTTTCTCTTCATTCCCATCACTTGAACACTGACCACTTTCCAGGCATGTCAGCTCAGTAACACTCAGAATGGATGTCACAAGATCTGTGGGTCTGAGGAAATGGCAGCACACATGGCCAAGGACCAAAATGTCCCTGGTTGCTTGGGAAAGAAAGGTCAACCCACGGCAGGCGCTGGGGACATAGCATTGCTGGCATCCGACACTCACAATCCTTAGTGATTAGTGAATGGAGAAGGTGTGTCTGTGATGACTGTGCTGTCTCATATAGTCCCAATGTCAATCAAGGACTTTGTTTTTTCTTCTGAATATTTTTTTTAGAAGTAATTTCATTCTTCAAAAAGATAATTCTTTAAATACATAACCGAATGTGGCTTCATCATTTTGTCTTTGGAAGACTTTTCACATAAATAAGTTAACATAGCTGAAGGAGGAAAAAAAAACCCTGCTGATCATCCATATGGTGACATCATGCATTCTAATTTTTGATTTTGGGAAATATAGTTATAGAACAATTAGGAAATCCAAATCTTCCCCCCCGCCCCCACCTATAAGAGGCAGCTTCTTATCAGAAATAGAATTAAGGGCAGACTAGGAGAAGTCAGGAGTGTAATAGGAGTTTTGGCATGGCCACGTTCCCCAAATATGTTCTGGGGCTACAGTCAATTGAGGGAAATTGGAAAGAAACCGATAGCCAGGGATCAGCTTTCTTATACATTGCTCTGGCCAAATGCTTCATACAGAGTCTCATCTAATTTCAGAACTACCCTCTGAGGTGGGCATAATGAAACCACTTTATAGATAAGGACACCTCCATGGGTGACCCAATGGGTGACCCCATAAACCCCCACCCCCATGGGTGACCCTTAAAAAGACCAAACAGTGGATTCTTTAAGCTCAAGATTTCTTTTTACAGGATGTACCTATAAAGAAACTATTTTCCCTAGCAGAAGACAAAATGGGAAAGATTGCTTTGCCTAGAAGGGAGAAGCCCCCCTTCTCTGCTCTCCTTGTGTCAATAGCCTAGCTCTTCCTCCAGGAAATCTATAGGTGATATGTCATTTGGGCCTGTGACAGCTTCTGAGATGGTCTTATATTTGCACTTCCTTCACACCAGAAACGGAGCTTTGACTCTCCCCTAGGGCTCCCATATCTTGCATGTGAGTTGTTTGAGATAACTCTCTGGACCTAACATGATAAATCTTCGCTGGAAGCTTCTGCTTTGACTCGAGAGGGACTAAATAAAAGCTTTCAGAGTTCCATTGTGTATTATCCACAGCATTTCAAAGGAATCCCAAGTGGAGATTACAATATATTGTTTTAATTACAAAGGGATAATAGCCTCAAGTGAAGGAGTTTTACCAAGAAGGAATGAGTCTTACAAAATGAATGATAAAAGTGATTGCGATTATTATCGATTTTATTCAGGGCCAGACCTCAGTATGATTGGGACAGAGGCCAATGTGTACCTGGACGCCATTCTTGCCGGCCCCATATATTCTGTTCTTCTCTGGGCCTCATTCTGTGTTCCTCTTTCATATTTCTCAGTCCCTAGAGGAGCTCAGGCCTTTCTGTTAAGAGGAAAGCCTGGGTTAAGTACATTTATATAAAAGTAATAGGGATATGATGTGTTACTTCTCCCAGAGGTATTTATATTTTAAAACTTTGGCCAGAAGGGAGCAATACTTAGTTCAAAGGAGCAAGTCTCTACTGGTGAGACTGTAGGCCTTAGGGAAGAAAGAATTTCAGAGGAGGGATAATAGTATCTTCTTCCTTGTTTTCATTGCAAAAGGATAATGGCCTAAAGTAAGACATTTGAAGAGGATGAAATTTGTTCCCCTATTTTTCCAGGCCACATTTATGGAGGTGTGTGTTGACCTTGTCTCTACATAGGGATGGCCCTGGTCTCATTCATTGCTTTCTAAGTCAAAATGAGTCATTTGGTATGGACATTGGGGAGGGTAGGTGCTATGGTGAGTGCTGCGAAGTGTGTAAACCTGGCGATTCACAGACCTGTACCCCTGGGGCTAATAATACATTACATGTTTATTAAAAAAATTTGTTTAAAATGAGTCATTTAAGAGGCGGCTTAGCTCACTCAACTCCATTCAACTGGTGGAGATGCAAATTCACCATAGTGTGGTGCTACAAAGCATTAAAATGTGGTAATCCCCGGGAGATGGAGCTGGTTCTCCTCCATGATATGGTAGGATAATATGCATTACTGAGGGTCATTGGAGATTTAAAGTGACCTATCTCTGCCCTCTGCGTCCTTCCAGCAAGATTGCCATCTCTCATATATACTACACAGAAGATTCAAATCTTTACTTGTTGCCAATTTTCTGGGAGACAAATGCATTTACTAAGGAGGTTAAGGTATCCCTTTCTCTGCAACAAACTGGCTTAATGACATCAACAGTTTTCCATTTTCTGTGGTATAATATTATTGTGTATAATAAGAAATATATATTTGGTCTCTGCCTTGTCTGGCACAGAACTTCTAAAACCCTTGGGATTTCCTAAGTGATAACCTTGATAAAAGGTGTCTTTTAAAAATTCATAACAAACCCATTTCAACCACAGCTGAGTTTGTGTTAATGAGGTGACTTCTAGGAAGCTCCTACGGATGGGGCCTGGGGAACCAACCAGGTGATTAAAACTTTCAGCTCCACTCACCTGCCTGAGGGGAGGGAAGGAGGGCTGGAGTTTGAATCAATCACCAGTGGCCAAGCATGTCTATGTAGCCTATACAAAATGAAGCTTCTGTAAAAACTCAAAAGGACAGGGTTTAGAGAGCTTCTGGGTTTGGTGAACATACGGTGTTGTAGGGTGGTTGAAGTACATGGAGAGTGCATGGAAGCCCCATGCCTCTTACCACATACCTTGCCCCAAGCATCTATTAAAAGATAAACTGGGTCATACTGAAAATTTTTTGTTTATTTGAGCAAACATCAATTTGAATCAGGTGACATCAAACCAGAAGTGGTCAGGAGCACTCTTCCATCAGGAGTTGGACAAGTTTGTTTTGAAGATTTTATTTATTTCTTTGTCAGAGAGAGAGAGAAAGCATGAGCAGGAGGAGTGGCACTCAGAGAGAGAAGCAGGCTCCCCTCTGAGCAAGGAGCCCAATGCAGGGCTCAGTCTGAGGACCCTGAGATCATGACCTGTGCTGAAGGCGGATGTTTAACTGACTAAGCCACCCAGGGGCCCCAGGACAAGCTTTTTATAGAGAAGACTCAGAAGTAAAGCAACGAAATTCTTTGATTAGTTATAGCTTGAGGTTGCATTATTTAGGAAAGCCTAGTTGGCTGTTTGTGATTGGTTGTTCTTAATCTTGAGGCATTTATAGGAATTGACTGAGGCTTAGGTTCCCATTTGCTTACTTTGCTTATGTAGGCTACCAAGGCATTAGAGCCAGCTCACGCTAATGGCCTTCTTGTTAATTACTTTAACATATCTCTTCCATCTGACTGTCCCTGAGTTGTATCATCTTACAATAAACCAGTGTTGGAGTAAGTAGAACGTTTTCCTGAGTTCTGTGAGCTGCTCTAGCAAATTAATCAAACCCAAGAAGGGGTTCTGGGAACCCAGATTTACAGCCAGAAGCACAGGTGGACTTGTGATTGGTGTGGTGGGGTGCAGAGGGGACAGTCTTGCAGGACTGAGACTTCAAGCTGTGGAATCTGATACCATGTCCAGGCGATAGTGTCAGAGTTGGGTTAAATTGTAGGATACCTAAGTGATGTCCCAGAATTGCTTGGTATGGGAAACCCCTCACCTGCCACATTTTGATGACCAGAGTGTAAGAAATGAAGTACTGAGAGGAAAGTCATCCCATAAGAAGAGTTTTTCCTCAAACACATAGGAAACTACAGGCTCCTCTAAAAGGGAGACTGAGTCCATCTCAACCTCTCATTCACACACACACACACTCTCTCTCTCTCTGGTATTGATTCAAACTGTAATCCCTTTGCCTTGTCTTTCCTTCTGGACCGCTGTGGATTGGACACTTTATTAGACTATCTCTGGGTCTTGATCCTCTTTTGCCCTGGAGTGTTGTTCTCTATTCCCCATTTGCTCAATACTCCCAGCTACAGCTGCCTTCCTCCCTTGCCAGCTCAAGCTCCACCAGGACAGCACAGGTCAGAATCCTCGGCCCCTGTTTGCTTAGGAGGGGAAGTTAGGATCTGTGATCCGACTTAGCAAGAACAGCTGCAGTGTCCACTGTTCTTTGAGGTTATTTAGATCAATACATGGGGCCTGAGTGATTGGGTGAGCCCCCAGAGACTCTTGAGATTTGAAAATAACTTTTCTACTGTGCACTTTCTCCATGATGTAGTGTGGAAGTCAGGAAATCCTCCCACATCACCCTGGAGGGATAGGATGAAAAAATAGATCTATAACCAAGATTCCCAACTATTTAGTTCCTAGGATGTTGAGCCATCATAAATAACTTTTAAAAAGAGAAATTCTTAAGCAGAGAGGATATGTTGAGTTTCGTACAAAGGCCAGATTGACGGTCAAATCCAGTAAGCACTATGCATCCACCTGAATCAAGCGAGGCCATCCATCTCATGGAAACATGGTTTTCCCCATACGGCTGGGATGTGTGCCATCATTTTAGAGCTGAGTTTCTCAAATTGTGATTTCTAGGCCACCTGCATCAGAATAATCTAGGGAGCTAGTTAAAAATGTAGATTCCTGGGGGCACCTGGGTGGCTCAGTGGGTTAAAGCCTCTGTCTTCAGCTCAGGTCATGATCCCAGGGTCCTGGGATGGCGGGGAGCCTGCTTCCTCCACTCTCTCTGCCTGCCTCTCTGCCTGTTTGTGATATCTGTCAAATAAATAAATAAAATCTTAAAAAAAAAAAAAAAGGAAGACAAAGGAATGTCGAAAGAGCAGGGACACTAAAGAATTGCTTAAAAAAAAAAATGTAGATTCCTGGATTGGGGTCAAGTTAGGATGCTTTCACTTGCAAATAAGAGAAACTCAACTCAAAGTGATTAGAGGAATTGGTTAATTCAGTCTCAGTCACCTTCAAAGACATCCTTTCTGCCTTTCTTCCCTTTCTTCAGCTTTGACCTCGTGTTAGTTCCCCTCATGCTTAGAAGATGGCCATCTTATCTTCTAAACACAGCAGCAATGCTGTCCAGCAGAGGGAAAGACCCTATAAATGAGGGATGACCCCCTTTCCAAGCACCTCCCTGCCAGGGCAGGCTTCCTGGGCATGACAGTCACATAGGGTCCTGTCTTCAGAAGAGCCTTGTCTTGGTTTAATGCTTGCTTACAGTGGTCATGGTCTTAGAATTCTTAGTAATTTTATCTTTGAACTTGTGTTATGTAAGTGAAGTCTGATGAGATAATGGATCACGCACACAAACAGGAATTTTATGTCTGTTCTTCCTTGCCACTTTATTCCCCTATCACCTTTGCAATGTCCCATGAATACAGGTTGTGTGGGAATTCAGCAAGTCTCAATGGTAGGACAAGGTAAGCATGTCATGGAAGCCACTGACTTCAATGGATTGTTGATAGAATGTACACACATCAAGAAGTAAAATAAAACAAGTGAGTTCTGTGTAGCCTTTCCACTGTTCTGGTAGAACAAAGTACATTTGGGAACTACATTCTATGAATTGTGTGATTTTGATGATTCTGCAATGTTCTTATACTTGCATTTAATACTGGTATTACACAATGTAATGACAAGTGATAAAATTTATGCTAATAATTTAAAATTTTAATCGGCTTTCCTGAGAATGACAGGAAACAGAAAAAAGTTTTTTTTTTTTTTAATGAAACCATAACAAGATTAAAGACCAGAAAGGAAAAGAAAAATTTTATATTTTTAGTGTCTTTAATGACAATTTTTTTTCTTGATGTGTGTACATTCTACATTCTTTTTGAACAAGGGGCCCTACATTTTCATTTTGCACTGAGCCTCAGAAATTACAGAGCCAAATCTCTTCCCCACAGGCTTTGTATGTCTCTCTGACCGTAGTTACCACTGGAAGGGGAATAGGTTTACTCTGATTAGCTGTAAGGATGAGACTTATCTGACCGAAATCAGGAATCTGTTAGGAAGGAGGGAAAGGAGTTGGTGCAATGGACTGAGCATATCCCCTTAAAATCTATATGTTGAAACCTTAAACCCAATGTGACAGTATTTGGAGGTAAGGCATCTGGAAGATAAATAGGTCATGGGGCTGGAGCCCCCATGATTGGGATTACTGTCCTCCTGAGCAGGCTGGACAGCTAGCTAGCTCTCTTTCTGCCACTTGAGGACCTGAGACCAATTCAGCTGTCTTCAGCCTGGAAGAGGACTCTCACCAGAGCCCCAGCACCCTAGAACCATGATCTCTAACTTCCAGCTTCCAGAACTGTGGGAGATAAATTTCTGTCGTTGACAGGTCACCCAGGTTGTAGTATTTTGTTATAGCAGCCCAAACTCACTAAGAAGGATAAGATGTGTGCTCCAAACATAATGTACACTTCATCTGCTGACTTTATTTCTTCTGAGCACTTCAGCTAATTCTTAAGGATTCTAAGGGTGAGAACATTTTCCTATCTTGTTTAGCTGAGAAAGAACTAAATGGTAGATTGTGCTCCCTGAGCACAGTTGACTAAATGTTCTCTTTGTTTCTTGAGCACCTTTAGGACTAACAACACACACCTTGAGAAACCCTTTAGAGGTTAAGACTAACAATTCAGTGGGTGGGTTTTTCCCCTCTAGATGTGTAAAGCTGAGGTAAGTGACACTGGAATGATAGGCCAATTTGTGACAGAGTGGGACACCTTTCCCAGTTTTCTGTAGGCATGAGGAGCTGAGCCTCAGAACATGCAGTGTCCACTTCTGCTAAGGATTATCATCTTCTATGAGAATACAGCTCCACTAGAATAACCACACAGCATTTTAGGGAAATGAACCAGCAGTCCAAGCCTCTTCAGTGCTACATGTTTTCAGAAGTCCCCATTCTCTTCCGTTCACAATGATTGACTACTCTCCTAATACCCTTCTGCTCTTAATAAGAAGCCTGCAAAAGCAAGAACCAAAAAAACTACAAACATGATTTAAGGTCTGATTATGGAATTTATGGGAAAGGATCTCTAGTCTGACTTTCTTATTGTACAGGTAAGGAAACTGAGGCCCAGAGCAGGAAGTGATTAAAATGAGATCATACTGCAAATTACTGGCAGAATTCAGAATTCTTATGTCACCTTTTGGCTGGAAGTCCAACATCCATGTGTTATTCAACATGGCTCCCTTCTCCAAACTCTTTCTTCTTATCAGCCTCAATGTGGAAGCTTATAGAACCAACTCTGAAACACCAGAAGGTAAATGTGGCTTATGTGGGTTTCCTTAACCTCCATGTATCTTCCTTCCTTTGACAATATTTTAGACCCCCAAATCATCTTCACAGCCTCTTTTTTGCCTCCTTCCTCCTACATCCTCTGTATTCAGTTTCCCCACCTCCTGGGCTGACATACCTCCCTGTAACACTTCTTATGAAGTGGAATGAAAATTTACAAAAATGTTAATAGCTGGTATCAGAATTTTTGTTAGGAAGGAAATTATTTAAGAAAATCCCCGGATAGACTTGGGCGTAGAAGGCAGGATCCTGAAGCTGGCAGGAAAGGAGAAGACCCAAGTATCACCAAATTGCTGTACGTGAGACAGGAACAGGGACTGCGTGCGGGGAGGGGAAGGAGGAAAAGCGCTGTGTGAGGAGCCGCTCAGCAATTTGGACAGAAGAGAACTGGGGTTTCAGGAAAAATTGCAGAGGGATCTTTTCAGAACAGGGACTTTTTACTATTAAATTTTAACTTGTTTGCATTGCTGCAGGGTAAATCCTTTCTTCATTTTCCTCAAAATGTCAGCAAAGGTCTTATAAGATTTGAGAGGGGGTGGTGTGAGCCAATCAAGGGAAGGAAAAATCAACGGACTTTCACTTCTGGGTGAGAAGAGGGGCCACATGCACTGGAACGTGAGGGTTGATTAACTAATTCCAGAACCAGAGGAGACCACAAAAATGTTAATAGCTCCGTGAAGGTGTAGACGTGTGGGAGAGAGCATTGAATTTTCCACAGGATGTAGAATAGAGATTCAAGCCAGTCTTATCTGGATCTCAAGTGGCCAGTGTGCCTGCAGCTGACGTTTGGGCTATGTTAGATGTTTATCTGATTTATAATATCAAATCCATTTCCTTGACCTTCCATAATCTTGCCTTACCCTGTGAAGCCAGCCTCTACTCAGAATCTCTGTTCCAGCTATGGTAATGTCAGCATAGTCTCAAGAACCCATCAGCTGACTAGCAGTCCCCAGCCTTGACTCCATTTTCCCTGGATCTCCAGTGCCTTTCCTTCTCTCCATTCAAATTCTGCATCTTTCAGTGCCTTGCTCAAACCCCTCCTGTCTGCATACTGTGACGCTTGTTGGCCCTACAGTTTACACCCAGGAGGTCTCTTTTTTCTTTTTAAAATAGACTTTATTTTTTATTCTTTTTATTTTATTTTTTAACTCATTAATTCTACTTTTATTCTGCCTAGAATTTAGATATTCACTCCTAGAACTTCATTTTTGCCCCCACTGACATTTGTTTATTTATTTATTTGATAGAGAGAGAGAGGGAACACAGCAGGGGTAGTGGGAGAGGGAGAAGCAGGCTTCCTGCTGAGCAGGGAGCCCAATGCAGGGTTCGATCCCAGGACTGGGATTATGACTTGAGCCGAAGGCTTCAGTCTAACGACTGAACCACCCAGGCACCCCATCCCTCCATTGACTTCTTTAAGCCCTCTCTGCCTTTTAAAGAAAATGAAGAGAAAAAACTAGTAAGTACCTTTTACTAACTCATAGCTATTTTTGTCTCTCCCTTTTGTTCATTCCTTTATATCTAAGCAACTAATATGTTTTTTTTATTTTTTTATTTTTTTTTAAAGATTTTATTTATTTATTTGTCAGAGAGAGAGCGAGCGGGAGCGAGCACAGGCAGACAGAGTGGAAGGCAGAGTCAGAGGGAGAAGCAGGCTCCCTGCGGAGCAAGGAGCCCGATGTGGGACTCGATCCCAGGATGCTGGGATCATGACCTGAGCCGAAGGCAGCTGCTTAACCCACTGAGCCACCCAGGCGTCCCTATGTTCTTTTTATTTGACTCCTTGTTGCTCAGATTTTACATCTTCTTTTTATTTATTTGCTTTTTAATTTTTTATTTTATTAACATATAATGTATTATTTGCCCCAGGGGTACAGGTCTGTGAATCTTCAGTCTTACATAATTCACAGCACTCACCAGAGCACATCCCCTCCCCAGTGTCCATAACCCAGCCACGCTATCCTCCCCCCACCTCCCAGCAACCCTCAGTTTGTTTCCTGAGACTAAGAGTCTCTTATGGTTTGTCTCCTTCTCCTTCTCCGGTCCCATCTTGTTTCGTTTTATTCCCTCCCTTCTCCCCACAACCCTCTGCCCTGCCTCTCAAACTCCTCATATTAGAGAGATTATAAGATGATTGTCTTTTTCTAATTGACTTATTTCACTTAGCATAATTCCCTCTAGTTCCATCCACGTCATTGCAAATGGCAAGATTTCGGTTTTTTGATGGCTGCATAGTATTCCATCTCTCTCTCTCTCTCTCTCTCTCTCACACACACACACACACACACCATATCTTCTTTATCCATTCATCTGTTGATGGACATCTAGATTCTTTCCATAGTTTGGCTATTGTGGACATTGCTGCTATAAACATTCAGGTACACGTGCCTCTTCAGATCACTCCATTTGTATCTTTAGGGTAAATACCCAGTACTGCAACTGCTGGGTCAACTTTTCAGGGAACCTCCATACTGCTTTCCAGAGTGGTTGCATCAACTTACATTCCCACCAACAGTGCAGAAAGGTTCCCTTTTCTCTACATCCTCGCCAACATCTGTCATTTCCTGACTGGTTAATTTTTGCCATTCTGACAGGTGTGAAGTGGTATCTCACTGTGGTTTTGATTTTATTTCTCTGACGCTGTGTGAGGTTGAGCACTTCTTCATGTGTCTGTTGGTCATTTGGATGTTTTCTTTGCAGAAATGTCTGTTCATGTCTTCTGCCCATTTCTTGACTAGATTATTTATTCTTTGGGTGTTGAGTTTGATAAGTTCTTTATATATTTTGGATACTAGCCCTTTATCTGATATGTCATTTGCACATATCTTCTCCCATTCTGTCGGTTGTCTCTTGGTTTTGTTGACTGTTTCCTTTGGTGTGCAGAAGTTTTTATCTTAATGAAGTCCCAATAGTTCATTTTTGCCCTTGTTCCCTTGCCTTTAGTGATGTTTCTAGGAGGAAGTTGCTGCAGCTGAGGTCGAAGAGGTTGCTGTCTGTGTTCTCCTCAAGGATTTGGATGGATTCCTATCTCACATTGAGGTCTTTCATCCATGTTGAGTGTATTTTTGTATGTGGTATAAGAAAATGGTCCAGTTTCATTCTTCTGCATGTGGCTGTCCAATTTTCCCACACCATTTGTTGAAGAGACTTTTTTCCATTGAATATTCTTTCCTGTTTTGTTGACCATAGAGTTAAGGGTCCATTTCTGGACTCTCTGTTCTGTTCCATTGGTCTATGTGCCTGTTTTTGTGCCGGTACCATACTGTCTTGATGATTACAGCTTTTTAATAGAGCTTAAAATCTGCAATTATGATGCTTCCAACTTTAGCTTTCTTTTCAACATCCCTCTGGCTGTTTGGGGTCTTTTCTGGTTCCATAGAAATCTTAGGGTTATTTGTGCCATTTCTTTGAAAAAAATTGGTGGTATTTTGATAGGGATTGCATTAAATGTGTAGATTGCTTAAGGTAGCACAGACATTTTCACAATATTTGTTCTTCCAGTCCATGAGCATGGAACATTTTTCCATTTCTTTGTGTCTTCCTCATTTTCTTTCATGAGTACCTTATAGTTTTTTGAGTACAGATTCTTTGCCTCTTTCATTAGATTTTTCCTAGGTATCTTATGGTTTTGGGTGCAGTTGTAGATGGGATTGACTCCTTAATTTCTCTTTCTTCTATCTTCCTATTGGTGTATAGAAATGCAATTGATTTCTGTGCTTTGATTTTATATCCTCACACTTTACTGAATTTATTTATGAATTTTAGCAGTTTTGGAGTGGAGTCTTTTGGGTTTTCCACACAGAGTATCATCAAGCAAAATCAAGCAACTTGTCCAGGATTATACAACCCACAAGATGCAGTACTCATATGTAGGTCTTGCTAACTTCCCAACCATTATGTCATATGCTCCTTTGTTTCACAAGTGATCCAGTGGGAGAGTAATAGACACAGAAATTGCTATGATAATCCCACAGGAGTAAGGCTGGACTTCTTTCTCTCTTTCAATCCCTGTTGACTCTTTTCCTTTCTTCACCCACAACCACTACTCCACTCTACCCCTACTGCTAAAACACTCTTTGTCTCTTATTTTCTTCCAGATGTCTATTAACAACTACCTTTTTTGGGGTGAAATCATTCCAAATAACCAGAGAAAATTTGGTCTTTCTTGTTTTTATTATTTCCAAACATACATGAACATCTCTTGGCTATTTCTTTTCCAGTCTTTGCTCCTTGGTGCGTGATTTTTCTTTTTCTTTCTTTCTTTCTTTTTTTTTTTTTTTTGTCTTTGTGCTGTAAATGTATGTATGGTCACATTTAGTGAGCACCTACTATGTAGCAGAGTCTATGGGGGGGCTAGAGAGTGACAGGTAAGATATTTTGCTGGAAGAGTTTAAAACCTAATGGAAGACAGCATGTAAACAGATCATGTTATTAGAAGTGTGAAGTGCTATAAAACAGTAAGCACAGCATTACGGTCCTACAGAGGAGTGATCAGTGTTCAGCTTGGAGAGAATGATTAAGGTTTTGGGGGAAGATGAGACATAAGCTGAGTTTTGAAAGATGAGTGGGACCCAGCCAGATGCAGAGGCGGGGAAGGGAGTAGCACAGCAAAGATGTTGAGGCAATAACCTCAGTGTGTTCTTGGAGAACCACAAGTAGTTGGTTTTTTTTTTTTTTTTTTTTTTTTTAGTAGTTGGGTTTTGCTGAAGTCTAAATTATAAGTGAGGTTTGCTGTGGGCTCTGGGAAGTGGAAGAAGTAGCTGGAGATGGTCTGGAGAGGTAAAACAGATGGGCTACCTGATGGTCTGATGTATAACTCAATAGGTAAAAATGCCAACAGAAGCCAGAGCCCATCCTGGTGCTTGTAGATTTGGTACTGCTTTGACCAGAACAGCGATGCTGATGCAGACTTAGTGATTGTGTTTTTGAAGTTCCCAGTCTCCTAACACCTTTTTGCCTATTGCTTCCTGTGTGTTCACCCCCTGACAGTGCAGCTTCTCAAAAGCCTGCCTTCACCCCAGTAGGCAAGGTTAAAGCATTCCTCTTTCCGGGAACGTCTGCCTCCTAACCATTACTTCCTTAGTCATTCCTGCTTTAAGAATGAGCACACCAAACCTTCTGGAGGATCCTAAGCAAATAATAGCTAAGAGATGAAAGAATCTTGGGGGGAGTGAACAGGACTCACAGGGTCAACTTCTAACCCCAATATCCTATAACACAGACTGAGTATTGACATATATTCCTGAGGCTATCAATCCTTTAAGACTCAAGTACTCAGTATGAGGTACAAGACCAAGAAGATCTTCATGGTCTGGTGTGTTTCAGGTTTTAATTGTGATTTTCAGGCACATGACTTGGCCAGTGACATGTAAGTTATGTGCAATGAACCATATAATAGGACTCTACATTTCTTTCCTTCTTTCTTTCTTTTTCTTCTTCTTCTTTTTTTTTTTTTTTTTTTTGGTCTTATGAGGCGAAGGCCTAGAAAATCTGCCTGCCTCTGGCCCTTTAAAACGCCTGACCCTGTAATGATGCTAATTGAAATAAGCCAAAGAGAGGAAGACAAATACCACATGATTTTACTTATTTAGGGAATCTAAAAAACAAAATAAATGAACAAGCAAACAAGTAAAGAGACATTTAAATTTTTTTTTTTTAAAGATTTTATTTTTTTATTTGTCAGGGATAGAGGGAGAGAGAGTGAGCGAGCATAGGCAGACAGAGAGGCAGGCAGAGGCAGAGGCACAGGGAGAAGCAGGCTCCCTGCCAAGCAAGGAGCCCAATGTGGGACTCAATCCCAGGACGCTGGGATCATGACCTGAGCCGAAGGCAGCTGCTTAACCAACTGAGCCACCCAGGCATCCCGAGAGACATTTAAATATAAAGAACAAACTGGTAGTTGCCAAAGGAGAGGTCAGTGGGGGATGGGCAAAATAGATAAAAAGGATGAAGAGGTACAAACTTCCAGTGATAACATAAAGAGGCCGTGGAGGTGACAAGTACAGCACAGGGAATATAGTCAATATACTGTAATAACATTGTATGGTGATGGATGGTGATGATACTTACTGTGGTGAGCATTGAGGAATGTACAGAACTATGGAATCAACATATTGTACATCTGAATTACTATAACATTGTATGTTGATTATACTTTAATAAACAAGCCCACAAACAAAACTACCTGACCCTGTAGGAACTCACCAGCTCATAAAGACCACAGAGGCCAAACCAGGAATTTATTGCAATTACCAGGGCCACCTTGCTCATACCCAATTTATCCTTTATTTGACCCCCTCATCCCCATCCCTTAACTTGATTTACTCGGATTCCTCCTTCTGCTTATTTGGACTCAGTATTCCCTACTTTCCCTAAGGGATTCCAATACCTCATCCTTTGGTTCTAGTGCTTGCTGAATCTAGTTCTACTTATGCATACTCAGCTTCTTACTCTGAGTGGCAGACAGATGGGAGCAGAGGTACTGATATAGCTGGGTGCTTGATAAAGCCTATTGATGGGGGTAATAATAAGAGCTAATATTTACCAAACACAACTCTGACCAAGGCTAAATCCCATAGTTAGTTCTCCATCCTCATCATCTTACTTAGAATGATGTTAAGCTACTTTGGCTTGGTCCACCTGCCTTCCAGGACATCATACACTCTGGATTTTCCTCCTTTTCACTATTGCTTGAGAATTCTTCCTCTTCTTCCTTTTAATATTGGTGTGACCATGGCTTGGTCCCTGGTCTTCTTTTCTATTTATCCTCTCTTCCTTGGTGACTTCACTCCCTCCTGAACTTGTATATCAAACTACCTACTTGACATATCGGTAGCTAATAAACATCTCAAATCATGCCCTTCCAATCAAACCTACCCTACTGTCAGTCTCCCTCACCTCAGTTGATGGCAATTGTATCTTTCTGTAGAGTCATTCCCCCACCTTCCTTTATACCCTGGCCTTCAGCAAATTCTGTTGGTTCTACCTTTGAAATTAGTCTGGAATCTGACCACTTCTCATCGCTCCATTGCAATCACTTTTATAATCTGTTGCCTGGATTATTGCAACAGCTTTCTAACTGGTCTTTCTTCTTCCATTCTTGCCCTCTATAGTTTGTTATATCACATGGTAGCCAAATAGATCTTTTTACTTTATTTCATTTTTTTTCAAAGATTTTATTTATTTATTTGACAGAGAGAGATCACAAGCAGGCAGAGAGGCAGGCAGAGAGAGAGAGAGGAGGAAGCAGGCTTCCTGCTGAGCAGAGAGCCCGATGCGGGACTCAATCCCAGGACCCTGAGATCATGACCTGAGCTGAAGGCAGCGGTTTAACCCACTGAGCCACCCAGGCACCCACTTTATTTCATTTTTATATTTTATTTCTTTATTTTTAGAGAAAATGATAGAGAGAGAGAGAGCATGTGCAACTGCGGGGAGGAAGGGCAGAGGGAGAGGGAGAGAGAAAGAGAGAAAGAGAGAGACAAGCAGGACTCAATCTCACGCACCTGAGATCATGATCTGAGCGGAAATCAGGAGTTGGACATTTAGCTGACTGAGCTACCCAGGCACCGCAGATGGATCTTTTTAGACAGTATAAATCAGACCATGTTCACTCTGCTCAAAATCCTACAGTGGCTCTCCTTTTCCCTTAGTGCAGAAGCCAAAGTCCCCATAATGGCCTGTGAGGTGTCCTGACACCATCTGGTTTTGTTGCCTTTCTGACTTCATCTTCTACCCTTTGTCTCCTCCCCTGCTTGGTTCTAGTCACACTTGTCTTCCTTATGAGGGAAATCAGAATAAGCTTGCCCCAAAATATGACAGACTTTTTGGCATGTGGATTATTCTGAGCAGAAGGCAACTGAGAAACAGCAGTTGCAAGATGAGCTCTCTGTCCTCTTTCTAATTGAAATATCTAAAATCAGGGCATAAATTCCCCTTGTGAAGTTGTCTCCCCCACCCCATATTGGAAAGAGAAGACAACTCTCATAGTGGAGGTGGGACCAACTTGAATCTACAGAGCAAACTTTATTGAAATAACATTTATATTCCATTAGTTTCCCTTTATATATCTACCAGTCCACTATTTACTGCCCCTAGAAGCCCAAATCTTTTTTCTCCACAAATTTATTGCTCTTTGTTAAAATGGTATCTTTTAAAAAATTTAATTTATTATTTTTTATTTAATGAATACCCTATCAGGAGGATATTATCCCAACTTGAGGATACCAATTCTCTATTGACTGGCTCAAGTTCTCACAGCTAGCAAATGATGGCACTAAAATTATCCCACAATTTCTAATGCCAAGTATAATGCTTATTTTTGTATCTTCTCAGAAACCATATATAAATGTATCATTGTTAAAATGTTATTTAAGCTCGCAGGCCTCACCACTTCTTTGGGTTTTTACTTTCTTTTCTGTGAGACCCCTGGGTATACATTAAAACAAACTTAAAATATTAACATCAAATAAAATTTGATTGCCTCTTCTCTTGTTAATCTTCCTTTTGTCAGTTTAAATTTGTAGTGCCCCAGAAACTGAACATAAGAGGATACTGGAGAGCTTTTCCCCCTCTGGACTTACTATTTCTCAAACACGCCAGGTACACGACAACTTAGAGCTCTTGTACTAGCTGATCTCTTGGCTATAATACTTCTTCCCAACATATAGGGTCAACTCATTCCCTAACCTTCCTCAATTCTTTGCTCACACTTCCCCTTCTCAATGAGACTTACCCTAATCATCACACCAAACATTACAATCCACCCTTGCTTTTCCTGTTCTCTTTCCCCAGCACTTATCACCTTTTTACATATTCAAAATTTATGCATTTATGACTTCTGCCCTTACCTCTTATTGGAATATGAGTTCCAATAAGGATTACAGTACCTAGGAAAAAAGCTAGTATTACAAAGTGCTGTGTTCCAAGCCCTATTAGAAGCATTTTATGTATGTTAAGAAAACTCTTATTTATGAAGGCTTATGAGATAGGTACTATTGTTGGGTCCATTTTATGGATGAACACACTGAGATATGGAGAAGTTAAATGAATTACCCAAAGTCACACAGCTAGTAAGTGGTGAATCCTAGACCCAGATAATCTGGCTTCAGAGTTCATGCCTTTAGCCCCAAAGGTATAGTGCCTTTTGTTGCATAGCACATTTTAGGTGTTCAGTAAGTGTTTGTGGCATGAATACGCAAATGAACAATGAAAACAATTACTAAGTGAATAATTTTATTGCTACCATACAGATGAGCTGAGGGTCAAAGATAAGAGGTAACCTGTTAACACAGGTAGGTAGGTAATAGCAGGGCTGGGATCTGAACCCAATTGCTGCTTCTGTTCCCATCACATAACGTCATAGATAGAGGATGAACTTAAACTACTGATCAGCATCAATTTTCATAGGTTCTCATTATAAACCCTTCATGCAAACTTCACCTAATGCTCATGTCCAGGCATTCTCATTAAATACAATGAAGGAGGTAGAAAAGAGCATTAATCTCCAAGATGCTAATATGAAAACTAATCTCACATAGGTTGATTACCTCTCTCAAAGAAAAAATATAACTCAGGGGCAGAGCTACTGTTTCCCAGATGGATTCCAATTTCCCAGTAATCTACAGAAATGTAGAGGAAATGAAGAGTTACTCCCATTAATTTTACTCCTTTGTCTTAAGAAGAATGCTGCCATTTAAACCTGCGTCATTTTGTGACACCAGATTTGGGTGGAGACTGGCCATGCACAGTCACTGCTGCTCCCAGTCCTGGTCTGAGAATCACTTAGGGGCTCAAAGTCATTTTTGTCAGCTTTCCAAGTGCGTGCTGGGGACGAAGTTGTCCTGATGCTTGTCCAGCCAGCTCTCATCTCCCAGAGACAACCCTCTCTGGGAAACTCCTTTATTTACATGTCTGCATTCTTGACTTCACCAGCTAAACAGCTAAGAATCGCTGAAGGAGGATGTCAGGAATATCAGGGAATGGGGTCCTCCTAGAGCGTGTTTTATTTCTGAATGCAGACAACATGGGGAGCTCAGAGAGAGGGCAGCTCAAATGTCTCCTGGCCAGAACAGCGCCTAATGATCGGGTCTTAGGCGGGACTGTGTTGTTAGGGCCACTGCAAGTTTCTTTTTCCTTATCCTCAGCTCAAATGGTTCCTTCTACTGCCCCAGGCAATAAGCCCTCTTTCCTGGTTCTCCTAGAGCCCTCCTCACCTTGGATTGTCATCATCTGGTCACCGTGTCTTCCCAGCTAAACTGTGAGATCCCCCAAGGGTGAGGTGGATCTTATTCATCTTGGTAGCCACAGAGCTTCACTGTTGGGTCATAAGATTTGGCACATGAAATGATAACAGAAATAAAACCCTACATTGCCTCAATCAAAGGGGAATGGTAATCACATGGAATTATTTTTCAGTTATAGGACCCATTTTAGCTCCGACCAAGCTGTCAAGTACTCTTTTTCAAGAGGCGTTCTCCCCACCGCCATATTACAGGTTGGGCCATGCAGAACTGTGGGCAGAAGGCAGGCAACTATGTAAGAGACATGAAGATGATGAAGGGAGGCTGGCAAATGGTTTGTCGCATGCATTGGAAGAGATCCAAACCTCATTAACAGTGAGGATACATTCTTTGTCCTCAGTATATGTTCAGACCAGACCAGGTAAAGATGTTGAGATTCTCCTGAAAGCAGGGATGAGGTCACAGCACGAGGAAGGGAACTGTCCTCAGGTTGTGCTGGGAAAAGCATAATGTGGGACACAGAAAAGGGTCAGCAGAACCTGGGTAAGGAAAGGAGACAAGAAATCTGCATTTCTGGATCCACTGAGACACAGTACCAAAGGACTGTAGGCTAAGTGTTGTCACTGGTTCCTTATTGAGGAAGGGTTGCACATCACCATCAGACTGTCACTGTGAGGCGTTTGCACCTGGACATAAGTACATTCTCCATTTACCATAGCATAAACCACACAAAGTTCTCTTTCCTCCAGCACGAAGGAAATTAATCCTTTCCATGTTTTAATAACTCTGCAGATGTTGGATCTGAACCCCATGGACCTGACAACTATCTTGGTCCTGATTCTTGAGTTCAGTTTGGGTCGGACTCGGTTTTTAAAAAAGCCTTTTCTTGTATGTGTGTGCTCTGGTTAACCTGGGATGTAGGAGGTACTCTGTCATTATTCAGTCAATGAATGAATTTGGCTTGGGTGTCTGGTGCTTTCTCTGGTACAGCTTCTCCGCAATGCCCATTTAGGACTATTTCTCTAAGGCTGGTGCCTTCTCCTCTTGACCCACCTATCTCTGATTTTTTTTTTCTTTTTTTAAATGCTGAACAAATGGTTAAGCACTAAAGAATTAGCGTACAGCTCACAAGGCAGCTCTCTGCTTTGTCACTTCACTGAAGAGAGAAAAGCAAACCTACTCAAAGGAATATCTGAGTGGCTGAAATTTATTCCATCCTATCTTTTCCTCAAGTTCAAGTTAAATAGTGACAGATTCTGTTTTGGTTTCCCTGCTTTCAATTCCCCAGATAGAAAACCATCTGCCTTGATGAAAATGATTTATCACTGGAATTGTGTGTAATGGAGAGAGAATAATGGGGCCCACTTGGTTAATGCTGACTATGAATTTCTGGTATGAACCGACCATATCAACTATTCAGTTGGTGGAACCATGGTTGAGAAGGGGTGCACATCCAGCTGACTCCAGATTTTGGGCCCCGGTTATTCCAGATTTGAATCCTAGCTCTAATTCTTTCTACCTGTGGCATGCTCCTTAATGTTTCTGAGCTTTACTTTTCCATATATAAAATGGGGACCATAATGCCTACTTGAAAAATAGATATTGCTAAGTCATATTATGCTGGGAAGGATTCTCATCAATATATCCAACCAAAGGTATTGGTATGGAACCTTAATTTAGCATACTGTCTCCATCCTGAGACATTTTATTTTATTTTGTTTTTTAAAGATTTTATTTATTTATTTGACAGAGATCACAAGTAGGCAGAGAGGCAGGCAGAGAGAGAGGAGGAAGCAGGCACCCTGCTGGCAGAGAGCCCAATGCGGGGGCTCGATCCCAGGACCCTGGGATCATGACCTGAGCTGAAGGCAGAGGTTTTAACCCACTGAGCCACCCAGGTACCCCCATCCTGAGACATTTTAATAGGGCCCAGCACCTTGCTCCAGGGAAGGAAACTGTTGGGAGCACAGGGTGGTGCTCGCGGTCTTGGGAAAATCACACTGTGAGTCCAAAGAACAAGACATTCCAGAATCCACAAAGTTTAAGGAGTGGTGACCAAAAGGAAGACAATGAATTCATTTAGTTGATACCTGCGTGCCTAGTATGTGCCAGTCACTGTTTATAGGACTGGAAATGTAGAGGTGATTTGAGACAGATCGAACTCTTACCCTATTAGTTTCCATTCTATTTGTAAGTATGTGTAATAAGCATAACAGACAAATCAAATATATGATATACCTTTTGAGGTATATAAGTCTAGAGAATTTGTGTGTAGGGTGTTGCTTGGGTTTACAACTTTAAACAAGGTGGTCAAGTCTGCCTCCTTGAGAAGGTGACATTTGAGCAAAAACCGAGGGAGATAAGGATGTTCTTGAAAGTTATGACAGCCTGGGTAGGAGTGAAGGTGGGTGGACAAGGGGTAAAAGCCTGGAAGAGAGGATTGTTCCTAGGCCCCAACATCAGGCGTACCCTGAGTGCCTGGTGATTTCAGAGAAGGCAAAGGGCAGTGTCTGCACTCATCATGTTTTTTATGGACCAGCTGGCAGGTCCTCCCTTCCCCACCATTGCCACACTGGATTTCTGCTTGTCTCCAGCAGCCTCATTATTAACAAAGTAGATGGGTCAGCCCTTCTCTGAAGTAGGATTGCCATGTATGGTTGTGCAGGTTGAACACTGCACAAGATGGCACATATAAGGGGGGGTTCTGTTTACATTTTACACATTCTGGATTTGTATATTATGATAAATTTCTGGCAGGTGGCAGTAAAGTGTCTGTTCCAAAGAAAGCAATATATTGCAATGCTTCTCTGACCATTAGGCTAAAGCATCTTGAAGAAGGGGAACTTTTTCCAATCCACATTAAATCACCTGGGAGCCATGTGGCAGCCTTGATGATCCAGATTTCCAAGAGATGCCACCATTGTTTCATTGGGGAAAGATTTACTGGTTAAGACAAGTCTGTCCTCTGCTGAAAATTCTGTGGTTCTCATCATGTACTGAAGAGAACTCACCATGAGGCATGTATGTAGTGGAAATTACAGACTTTCTGGGTTGGGGAATCTTCAGCTCACAGTCTGATTGGAATAAATGAGCCTAGGAAATACAAGACGAAGCTGCATTTGCAGGGCAAGCATGTAGTCCTGTTTTAGTTTGGGGGAGCAGCACCTACACCATCCCTTGACCCCATCACTGCATTGGTTCCTTCTCAGCTTGGTTTCCGCTCCCTTTTCTAATCTCCTCTTGTCAGCCCTTACGTCATCTGTGAAGTCTTCCCTAATGCCCAAATCCTGCTCCATGCACACTGTGGTCCAAGGCTCACAGACATTATACTAGTTCCTTCTAAATATTTTTTCTCTCTCTATTATAATGACAGGTTTATCTGCCCGTTTATCCCATTAGACTTTGGATTCCCTGACGGCTGCACTGTGTCTTATCAACCTTGGGAAAGCCTCCCTGACACTGTAGTTGCTCAAGAAATGTGCTGTTGGACACTGCTTCTCAGGTGATAATAATAAGCATCTTCTGGTGATAATAAAGAAAATGGTCCTTTTATTAAAATTATGTATATTATATATATAATGTATAAAATTATACAGTTTAAAATTGTGGCACACGCCACAGCAGCTTCTAAATCCTTTTAAGTACTAAAAGGCTGTTTTTCCATCTGTCATGTTTGTGTTGAGCCTGGTAATTTCTCAGGAGCTGAGATATAAGTATGCATCAAATGAGTACAGGTGTGGATAGGAACAACACCTGTGTTGTCATGACCCCATGACCATGGGGTCACCTCTGCATCTCCAGTCCTATAAACAGTGACTGGCACATACTAGGCACGCAGGCTGCAATCTTTATCTCTCTCTGAGATCGGAGAGAAATCTCATACCCCAATATGGCAAGAATGGGCTGCCCAGAGCCTTGAGCCCATATAACTGGACCACCCCCTGGGTCTTGTTGCAGCAGTTTTGGTTTCTGTCGGCCTTGATCACTGGGGAAACGTACAGAGTATGTGGCCTTTGTAACCCCAACACATAAGTCTTCGTGGAAAGTTGCCATTCTCAGGCGTCAGGCATCTCCATGAGCAAAGTCCCCAGGGAGACTCTGTGGCAGAAATATCCCAATTTAAAAATATTCTCCAAGTGGCTTATAAAATGTGTACAAGTTCAATTACTCTCGGCTTCCCTGTGCTGTGGCAGCTGGTCTGTCTGTGTTTATTTGTTCCTCTGACTTGTGATTATTCAGAGGGACTGCATTTGTTTCACTCCGTCTCCTCTGGGAGAGGCTGGGAGCCCCTCAGAACAGAGGTCAGTTACCTCAAATAAGTGGTGGGCCCGGCTGGGACTGGTGTTCTCCAGGGGTGGACATTAATGGGGCGCTGGTCCCCCCTAAGAAGGCTGGGGACAGCTTGGGCAGCAGTGGGCAGGGCTGGGTCTCATCTGGGTGGCAGTGTGGCCATCAAGAGAAAATAGCGTGCTGATAGCCGTACTTTTTTTTAAAAAAATATTTTATTTTTTTTATTTGACAGAGAGAGAGAGAGATCACAAGCAGGCAGAGAGGCAGGCAGAGAGAGAGAGAGAGAGAGAGAGGAAGCAGGCTCCCTGCTGATCAGAGACCCCCGATGAGGGACTCGATCCCAGGACTCTGGGATCATGCCCTGAGCCAAATGCAAACACTTAACCCACTGAGCCACCCAGGAGCCCCATAGCCACACTTTTTAAAGTGCCATATGACCATACCCTCCAATGTAGGTACCTTTAATTACCCATAAATTATAAAATGAATGATGGTGTTACTATATAAGCATGTTACACACACATGAAAACATATTTTAAAAGAGTGAAAAATGAGAAAAATAATGTAAATTTTTAAAAACATTTGTTGGTAGGAGCTGGGTACATGGAGATTTATTTTATCATTCTGACTATGTTTGCCTACATTTAAGAGCTCATGAAACGCTATAAAAAAACAAACAAGGGGCAAAGAATGAAGAAAGGGTCAACAAACAAGCTATGGAAACTCTGGGTGGGAGGCTCAGACCCAGGCAGGGTAAACCGAGAGAGGGGCCAGGACTGCCCTCAGAATCACCTGCACTCTTGCCAGACATGTGGGGAAAAAATGATTGATTCTGCTTCCACCATTTCAACAACATGCCAGTAGCATGTCTTGGGGGTGCACAAGAAGCTGGACTCCAGAGCTGGACTGCTGAGTTCATCATCCTGGCTCTGCCACTCACTAGTTATAAAATCCTGGAAAGTTCCCTAACTTCTGTGTGCCTCAGCTTCCTCCTCTGTAAGGAGGGGATAATAGCTGGATCATAGTAGGGATCTGCAGATATATACACATCATTTGCATAAATTAATACTCAAAAATAGGAGGACAGTGTTGGAAACATAGTGCTCCATGTATTGCTATTGTTATAATTGTTATATAATTGTTTTGTATTGTTATAATATTATGATTTCCTCTACCCTTGTCTGCCCTTTCTAGATATAATGGGATCTGGATTCGCAGGGACCCTGCTTCCTCTATTTCCACCTCTGATTCAATCTCTGAAAATGTCTGAATTAAACAGATGGCAAGTACCTCGTGGGCAAGTGTGCTCTGGGAAAGAGGAAAATAGCTTTGCCACATGTAGGGAAACAAAATCTGATGGGAAAATGTGGGATGATGATTCAGGAAAGCAGTATATGCTCAGCTGCCCTAGAAACGCTGTCCACTTCAGCGGGTCCCGGTTTCATCAATCCTAAAATGAGTGATTTGCAGCCAGTGACCCCAGAGTTTCCTATCAGAGTTGACACTCTTGGCTGTGTTCTGCTTTACTTGGAGCTGTGATCAGTCTTAGGATTTTGAATTTCAAACACTCTCCTATGTTTCAAGCCTGATCATAAGATCTCCTAATCTCAGGTTTGGATATAAGCCTTGTTCCCACGTGCCTTGTGACATAGGCCAGGTTACTCTTTAAAGTAACAAATCACAAATTATGTATGAAAACTTTTAAAAGAACAAATGTGCCATATTCTTTGTTATACATACAGGATGATTGGTTGACAATGTAGGAATTCATATTAGAATGCCAAATAAAAATACACATGTCATATAAGCTGATCTCTATTTAGTCTGCTGTATATAGCTAGCCATACAAATCTCTACCTACTTATGGATATTTTACGATACATGTATCTAGTTATATATGGGTAGATAAATCTGAGGACATATCAGACACCACCCTATTTCCTGAATCTTTGTGTCAGGAATATATAGAACATTGCTTTAAGAAAAAATAGGTCTTCATAATTTTAAAAAATCTACAGCTTTTGTGAAAAGTCACATATGTGTCTATATATTTATATAAATATAAATATTGATATACAGATTACATAGATTTAATCATTGAATGTTAATTGTTACTATTTCACGGTAGTGGCATTTCAGGTGATTTTTTTACTTCTTTCCTTATGGTTTATGTATTGTGAATTTCTTTTTACATTGAGTATGTATTATTTACATGATCAGAAGACAAAAGCCCTTTTCATAGTGAAAAGAAGAGTATCTAAAAGACATTAACTCAGGTATTGGTATAAAGATATAATCATTAAAGGGAAAAACTAACAAAATATCTGATGTAGTAACTGAACAAAGAAAGAATACCCCAAAACTCCTAAGGTAAGAAGCCTTTAATGCATGTTTTTAAATGCAGTGTTTCAGATAATTTTGTTTATAATTAAATTCTAGGGCATCTTGAACATTTCATAGGACTGACTGCAGTCTTATGTTTGGAGTTGGGACAGTTTAGCCTTCAGAGGACAATTGAATGCTTTACCGCATTTCTTTGCATAGACTATACATTTTCTTCAGTTCTACAAAATTTCAATTTATTACATTTGTATTGGGCGTTTCAATAAGTTAATATGGGGCACCCTTATACTGATCCCTCATCTCAGTCTGCCCCCACAACACACACAGCTCAGTCCTTATTTGAAAGAGAGCCTGCTCCCAGTTGCACTCCTGCCCCAGGCCCCTGAGGGCAGCGGTTCCCATAGCTGGACTATCAGGAATGCCATGAGGATTGGACAATAGCCAGGAAGCTGGGGCAGGCTCTGAGCTGATAGCCTTACAGACGCAGACGCAGACGATGTCCATCCGGGGCAGGTGAAAGACCTGGGCACACTTCCTCCACAGTGGAGCTGGTCTCCCTTACTCTGGACCAGGTCTTCTTGGGAACAGAGAGTCTCACATAACAAAGGGTCTTAGTTCTGCTCTGGGAGTGGGGGCAGGGGGAGACAGAAGGCGAGCATGGCAAGAGCTCTTCCCTCCAGGACTGTTTATGATCTGCCCATTGGCCTCCTTGGTGAGGAACCCCCAGAAGCCAATCAGGCAATATCCCAAGGGGGCTGGAGAAGAATCCCCCTTAATGAGACCAGCCCTCTGCATTCTTCTTGCCCAAGCTCAGTCTCGGTTTAAAAAATTCTACTCAAAATACTCATTTAGTAGTGAATATTTCCTAGATAAGCACTTATAAAGTGCCAGAGGCCAAATTAATTGAATGCTTTACATGTGTGAGCTAATTTATTCTCCACAATAGCTCTATGAGGTAGGAATTGTTATCCACCACTACCCCCCATTTTATAGATGAAAAGACTGAGAAATAGGGAGTCACTTTCTATAAGTCATACAATGAATTAAATAGCCCAGTCACATTCAAATCCAGGTCTGTTTTCCCCTTGAACCCATGTTCTTAACCTGTGTTCTCTACAGCCACACACTGTGCCCAAAGCTGTGAAAAAAATAGGCATGGTCCCTGCCTTCATGGAGCTCACAGTCTAACAGGAAGAAAGGACAAAGAAGAGTTAATTATGTGTATGAAACGTGAGTGGGAGAGGAGCATGCAAAGCCTAGAGCACTCACAGCCAAGAGAGCTAAACTAGGCTAGCCAGATGGTTCACCTGTATTTGCAAAACCATATTCTAGAATATTTTGTGAACATAAGCCTAGCTGAGAAAAACAGAATCTGACTTACCTAAAACCTTGTCTGAATCTTTGCTGTAAGGAGCTGCAGGCACTTGGGTGAGTCAAGCTTAACAATTAGTTGGGGCTGGTGGATAAGAACAAGGTGAGGCAGAAATGCATGTAAATCCAAGGTGGAAATTAGGGACTGTCTTCTGGCAAATCCTTTACTTCATCTTGCCTAACAACCTTGGAATTCCTTCTGGCAAAGAAAGTGAGAGATTCTTTTCTCCCAAAACATTTCTTTTGGCAAATACTTAAGGATTCTAAATGTGACCAGTATCTACTAGGTTTTAGTCTGAAAGGAAACAGAATCTTTCTGGAATAACAGCACAAGAACAGCCATTTGTCACGTTCATCCCCAAAGCCTCTTTGCCTTCCAGGTCTTAGTGGGGAAGTTTACGGACCAGCAACAGTAGAAAGGGCTAAACTTGAGTGTTGGCCTCCTTGAATGGAAATTTAATTTGAAAAAGGACATTATTATTCATATTTCTGCCTGTCTCCATGAAAATCAAACATTATATTTTTATTCCAAATACTCTAGTAAATACAGGACTCCCCCCACCCCCAATCTGTTCCTACAAAGATAGCAGAAGAGTGCGTCAAAATATATTCCAACTGATGAAGTGTCTTCATGGCAGGAAAATGGATTTGGAGCTTTAAAAAAGTATTTATGAAGGGAATGGCAAATGGCAAAGGTTCCAGCTGGAGCTGCTAATTGCCAAGTTAACAATTTGGGGAAAATCTCAACCAAGCTCTGTGGTGCCTGGTAAATATCATCTGGCCATTTTGATTCAATACTCAATTACTTAATATAGGGGCAGGCAGGAGTTTTAACTTGGAGCCCAAAGCCTGGGTTCCAAACCCATTTGTTAACTGACCTTGACTCAATTCTGAAAAGTTTTCGTCTATTGAATAAAGGTTATACTTACCTGACAAGATCATGTAAAGGATGAATACAGTGATTGCAGGTGTCCAAATAAATGATATCCCCCCTCTTCTGTCCAAGTCGGGAAAAATGGGTGAGAATGGCACAGCAGCTAGGAGGAAGGATGTCAGGATATTGCCTTTATTACTGATGAGCCTAAGTGTCAAGCTTAGCTTGGGGTATATAACAACAGTGGGTTTTTTTCCCCAACCAACCAGCAATGTTATACTCCTGTCAAATGGTGAGCATGGAGGAAAAGGCTAAATGTTAGCTTACTGAGGGCAGGCAGCTCCCCATGAGGAAGAGAGGGGAAGGGTCACCCTTGCCAATAGGGTTGCATTGTGACTTTTATGGGTCGTAGACACTTTTGCCTTTAGGGTTCCCTTCCTCTATAAAAAAATACTAAAAAATATATACGCATTGGCTGAATGATGAATATATTAACATTACATTTCTTTATTAGCATTACATTTTAACACATTTTCTTGGAGCCCCCTGGCTGGCTCAGCCGGTTGGGTGTCTGGCTCTTGATTTTGGCTCAGGTCATGATCTCCGGGTGGTGGCATTGAGCCCTCCATCAGGCTCCATGCTCAGCAGGGGTTCTGCTTGGGATTCTCTCCCTCTGTCCTTCCTACTATGTGCTCTCTCTTTCTCAATAAAATAATAACTAAATAATAAAAAACCCCACAGCATGTTCTTAGACCTAGGCTGAAAGTTTATTTTTCTTCTGATTTTAAAAGAAATTAAAACATTTTTTGTGGGTCCCTGTTACATGTATTTGGACCCTAGCTATTGTACTGCCTGATCAAGTGTGTTTGCATGCCGAGCCCTTGTTCACAAATATCCCAACTAGATAAGCCCCGGCTCCATTCTTAGGGAGTATTGGTAAGGCCAAATTGGAGGGACTAGGGGTTACTCCAGACAAAGACATGAACTCAGGGGGCAGGATCCTTCCCAGACCCCATGAAAGTAAAGTGCTGAAAAAAACCAAAAAACAAAACTGTGTGATGTAGCCTAGACTGTGAATAACACCAAAGTGTTTAAGGCATTCTCTGTCTTCAAAAGTTGATTACAGCACCAGGCAGAGGGAAATAAGCGCAAAATTGGAGAACAAGTCACATGTTGAGGGAATTTCCAGAAACAATTCCTTGAGGTAGTGATCTTTGAACTTGGCCTTGAAGGAGAAAAGATTTTTGGTAGACAAGGTTGGTTGGGATGTGATGGAGAGGTTACTCTGGACTGTGAGACTGGCAAAGAGATGGATTCACTAGAATACAGGGATGGGCTAGAAATTAGGTTCAAAAAGCAGCCACTTACCTTATTCTTCTGACGCCACTGAACTCCCCATTTTATAACAGTGGGTGGGAGGGAAGAAAGTTATTATTTATTCGGCACCTACCATATGCCAGGAGATAAACAGGCATCACCTCATTTAATCTGCCCTGTAGTGATTTGGGGTGGATATATTTACCCTTGCTTTTTCAGACAAGGAACTTGAGAAAAGACTTGCCCATGGCCACAGAACCTAGCTGGCATCAACAGATTGGCTTTTGATTGCCAGCCCAGGCCTCTGTTCCCTGACTCCTGGGAGACCTCAAAGGGGTTTTCTGAGAACTATCGGAGAGTTCTTGCAATTGTATTTCAGGTGGAATGTTGTTCCGGAGCCTCATTTCTGGCTCTCCATCATCCGGACTCTTGGTCCAGGATGTTTTTTCTCTCCTCATCCTGAGCTTCTCTCTGTTGAGGGCCCCTCCATGCTTGTCTTCATCTGTTCACAGCACTGCCTTCCCTGGCCTCCATGCCCGGTCCAGATCTCTGCTGTTCTAGGCTTGCTGCTTGTGATCTCCCAAAGGGGCTGGTTCTAGGTTCCAAGACTGTGTTGGGCCTGTAGGAGCTAACAAATAGTGGCCGACTAGCTAATATTGCACTCTGCCAGGTACTGTGCTTAACACATCCTCACACCTTGTTTTCTCCTCACGACCATCCTCTAACATAGGCATTATTAAAATTTTACACATAAGAACACTGGGACTCAAAGGGATCATACACGTGCTGGAGGCTGGTTTTAACCTCAGCAGCTTGACTTTACATTCTCAACCTGAACCATAATGGCATCCAGCCTCCCAGAATCCTTAATTCACATGGTAATTTGTGAGAAATTGGCCTCTGTTTTTCTCCGGTTGATCTCCATTTCTCAAAGTTCTTCCATATTTGGAATCTTTTCTTTGTTGTCTTTCAAGTTAGCCTTTATAGGCATGGCTCTTATTCTCTCCAAATTTTGTCATTTGGCTATTTCCTGTTCAGAAATGATTAATTCTCTGGGGCACCTGGGTGGCTCAGTGGGTTAAGCCGCTGCCTTCGACTCAGGTCATGATCTCAGGGTCCTGGGATCGAGTCCCACATCGGGCTCTCTGCTGAGCAGGGAGCCTGCTTCCTTCTCTCACTCTCTATCTGCCTGCCTCTCTGCCTACTTGTGATCTCTGTCTGTCAAATAAATAAAATCTTTAAAAAAAAAAAAAAAAGAAATGATTAATTCTCTGATCTCTGCATTTCATCCAATCTTTTAGTTATAGATATCTAGTAACTTGTTCTACATCTGTTATTTAATTATCTTTTCACTCCTTGCTTGCTTTCATATCCCCCTTGCAATGGTCAGAGGGTAAGCACGGAGACTTGAATGTGGATGTCTTGTCAGGAAGTCGCCTCAGGAGTCCTCTCTTTTTCCTCTTATTCCTCTAACAGGACTAAGACATAAGGATGCATCTGTGTGTTTTATCTCTTCACATTCATTCCCCACCTTCATCAACATAAAAAATTCTGCTTTGAGGGACCTGCCCTTTCCCTTTTGATGTTAGAGGAAGCATAATGTGGTGGCAACACATTGCCTCGGCTTAGATCCCAGTTCTGCCACTAGACCATCTGTGCTCGCTTGGACTGGTAACTCAAACTCTCTGTGGCTAGTTTCTTAATTATGATAGTATCTGCCTCATAGGGTTATTGTGAGAAGAAAATATGTGTAAATATAGTGCTTCCAACAGTGCTTGGTAGAAAATAAACACTCCACAAATATCAGTGATTTTTTTTTTTTTTTAAACCATTGATCTTTCCCAAGGCTAGGCTGAAGGAATGTTCTTTCCTGGAATTTGAATCCTGAGCAGAATGGCAAAAAGACAGAAATCCATTAGAGCTAATTTATTTGGGTAATTGTGCCCCAAAGAAATGGTTTATCAGTTCCTGTTCCCTGGATCCTAGGCAGTCCTTCTGGTCCTCAAATCTGGATCTTCAGAAGTCTCTTATTCTGCATTTCACTCCCAACATTCTTCCAACAAATGTTTCCTCCTCTTCCTCATTTTCTTCTTCCTCTCCATCTTTCTTCTCCTGCTCCTTTCATTTCCCCCCCACTCCCCACTCCCAGCCCTCCTGTCCCTCCTCCCCAAGACTAAAATAGTAAACTTCGATTTCTGACACTTTCTGCTAAAAAACCTTTATTGAGCCTGCATCTCGTGAACATGGCCCCTTAGCCTTGGCTCAAATACATCCATAGAACAGTTTTTTTTTTTTTAAATCTGAGAATTCTGAAAGTACTTTCTTCTATCAGGCAGAAAGCTTTTATAAGACTTTGAAGCCAGAACATTTGGTTTTGGAGCCTGGCTCAGTCATTTACTTGCTATGTGGCTTGGACAAGTTGTTTGACCTCTTTGCTTTGGTTTCCTCACCTGTAATATAGAAGGTAATAATAGTAGCCATTTCATGGTATTGTTGTGAAGATTCAATGTCGTGTTGCTTTTGAAGCACTTAGATTTTAATAAGATTAAGTTCGTGTTAGCCATCTTCCTCCTCCTCATTCCCACACAGATCCTAGCTCCACCCTTTTGAGCTGCCTAGAATGAGCTAGATCTTCTTCTTAGTGCCAATCTTTCAAATACGAACATGCTCTGTTCTTATCCCTCTTTCTTCCAGGCTCAGTATGCCTGGCTTCCTTTGGTCTTTCCTGTGGACTTCTTAGCAGTCAGGCCAAGACCCTCTTTGTGGTCAAAACTGATTGACTGGAAAGATCCAAACCTGTCTTCACCTTGTCTACCTTTTGATAAAACACAAGTAAACATCTTATATGGCTTCCCCCCACCCCTGGGGAGGGTCTGTGCCAACAACGTCTGGACTCCAGAGTTTTTGAGCACCACTCCTCTACCTGGGCCTAAGGGTGGAGATAGGGTCAGGAGGAGAATGGTGCATGAAGGTATAAAGGCACAATAGCAGTGGGAAAAACTTCCCACCTCCCCTGCTGGTCCCCACCCAGGCTTGTGCAGAAGCTAACTAGACATATTTCCTGCACTTTGCCTGCTCTGCACTGGAATCACTGGCACAGCTCCATGCTAAGCTGTTCCTGGTTGTTGACATGCTACTGACGAGCCGGAATAGTTTCCACTCACAGGAAGAGCTTTCCCCATGATATAGAGAGTAAGAATCTGATTGATAATAATCTTGGTTGCATGGCACTTTGCAGTTTGGAACACATTAGTTCATTACAATATCATGATGGATTTGTCATGGGCAGAGCCATCTTTTTACAAAAGGAATACCTGTTTTACTTGAGGACTTAAAGTTTTGAAGAGGTTCAGGGACTCTGGCCCATTCACATTGCCTCAAGGGACAGAGCTTGCATTTGAGTTTAGCTTAGAGTTCTTTGTGACACATCTTGTTCTGAAGGCTTTGGAGCTGCTGTTGGATTGTTGCTGTGAGTGTGTCACTCTGCCCCGGAGGCCACAAGACCTCCAGCAGCTTCTTTCTTAATGATCAGCAGACACTGAGAAGCAGGTGACCTGAGACCTATAAGTAGGTCTAGCCTAGTCTACTTATAAGTTGGGGAAATTTTGGGTGTAGAGGCAGCAGTGACTTGAAAGACACATGATGTTTGGTAAGGCTGCAAGGGTGTCCTGGAGGGAATGACAATCAGCTAGTGAATTGGAAGTTATGTTCTTGGGGGTAGTCAAGTTCTAATGTCTAGTCATCTTCTCACTTACAAAGTCCAAGGGAGCCTTCTGACTTAGGTGTTTATTCTTAGGCTCTTTCTAGAGATTCAAGGGAAAATAAGTTGTTTGCTGGCATCCATTTGGATTTTCTTGGATTTGGTGATCCTAGGGTAAGAGAAGAGCCTAGGATTCCATTGGTGGAAAGCTACTGTGTTGTCCTGCCTAGCTCTGCCTTTGAGCAACTATGCATCCATATGGCCCTGGACTGGCAGTAAGACTTAAGTTCCCAACCCTGAGCTCAGTCTGTAATTGCTGGGGGTTGGGAGGCTAAAAGCAAGGAACAGGTGGCCAAAGCAGAAGTGATTTTATATTGGGTGTGATCCAGGATAGGGCAACTGAGAATCATCCTGTGAATCCCTGAAAATTAGAGGACAGTCCTGACTCATCCCTTTCTTTGGCTCTTGGCAGAGCAAATTAATGTGGTTTGCAAAGGTCCTAAAAATCTGGCCTCAAACTCTGGCTTCTTTGCAAGCCAAGCTCCCACATACCTTTTGGTCCAGCTATGTAGAATTATTTACTGGTCTTTAAAAATGCCATCTCTCTTTTTCACTTCATGCCTTTGTTCCTGCTGTCTCATACTGCCTAGGATGTCCTTCTCCTTATTTCTTTGTCTAGAGAACTTCTGCTCACTCTTCAAGATGTACCACGATGTCATCTTCTCTGTGGAGCACAGTTATGACTTGCCCCATTCTTTGTTCCTAAAGCATTCTCATCTTGGTTCTACTGTGGCACTTCTTACAGTGTCATGTAATTGATTCTGTGGTTGAATGCACAGACATTGAAACCAGACTGCCTGGATTCAAATATCAGCTCTACTACTAACCAGTGTGGGACTTTGGACAAAGTCTCTGCTCTTGCTTCCCCCCTAAGTAGAATGGAGGCACTAGTACTCACCCTACAGAGTTATCATGAAGATTCAATGGGCCACCATGCATTAAGGACTTAGATCACTGTCAGGCATGGTAAATGTTGGTGTTGTTGCTGTTGTTATTATCATTATCTATTTGAAGTCACCTGTCAAGGTTACCTCCTATTCAGGTCTACCTGAACTTCAACCATAACAATGAGATCACTTGCACATCCATGGCCAATAAGCCAGAACTGGAATGTGACTTTCTCTCTCTGCACCATTAGATGTAGAGTAAATAGATGCCAACAGGCAAGGTTCCTAATTTCCATTCAATGTTCGTCTGAGATCATAGCCCACCTTGATCCTTTCCACAGTCTTTATCATCAACTTCCAGCATGTATTTCTCAGCCCCCTCAATCCAGATATCAGGATTCTCCTCCTAGACATGGCAATCTAAACCAAGACAGCAGTTTTCTTCCAACTAGTTCTCCATGTCTATGGAATGCTTGGCTGGTAACACCACTCATTTGGCTCTCAGAGGGGTCTGCCCCCTCCCACCTCTGACACTGAAACCTTAGGTTTTGGTGTCTTTTTAAAAAATTAATTAATTAATTAGACAGAGAGAGACAGAGCGAGAGAGGAAACACAAACAGGGGGAATGAGAGAGGGAGAAGCAGGCTTCCCACCAACCAGGGAGCCCAATGAGGGGCTTGATCCGAGGGCCCTGGGATCATGACCTGAGCTGAGAGCAGATACTTAACGACTGAGCCACCCAGGTGCCCCTTTGATGTCTTTTAACCCACTGAGACACCCAGGCACCCCCCCTTTGGTGTCTTTTAATGTAGATGTTTGAGTCACTGGTACCTCTGGTTCCCAACACAGTACCAAACTCCGTGTGTTTTTTAAATGAATAAATGCCTGGATAAATTAGGAGTAGGTCATCCATTGGCATTAACACATCCTATACTTTCCCAGAGTGTAGTGTCAGTGTGATTGGCTGCACTTGGGTTTTCTGTTATTGGCAGCTGAGACTGTCCTGATTGAAACACACCCCCAAGTGTTTGCTCATTTCTGTTCCCCTTGTCTGGAGCACCCTTGGGTTTCCATAGTGTCACCATGTGGGATAGAAAGCATCTAAGGACATCTTTGTGCTCTGCAGAGAGCAGGTACAAGAAGACATATAGTTGCAAGCCCAAGAGACACTTCAGCTTTGGCTTGGTATGGGGAGAACCAATTGCTTGAATCACAGAGACATTGAACTGGAAGGAATAGTCACTGTAACGGAACCCAATCTCTTCTTTGCCAACATGGAAACTGAGGGCCAAAGAGCACAACGGACTTCTCAAGGTCACTCAACTCTAAGGGTCAGTAAGCATCAGTCAGGTCTCCTGAGTCCTGATCAGCACTTTTCTCCCTGGGCTCAGTGTTCCATCAGCCTTTGTGTCTCGAACATGTCCTTGCCTCTATGGGCACAGTTGCTACTCAATCCCAGGGACACACTGGAGGTCACTGAAACCTGGACAGGGCTGGAGTCAAGAGGCACAGGATATATTGTTCTGGCGGAAGCAGGCTCCATGGGGGAGGCCAGCATTTTTACAAAGTTTGGTTTAGTTGTCCAGGATTTAAACTTCTACCCTTGTTTACACATAGCAATCTTCTCTCAAGATTTTTGCAGGCTTTTCTCAGGGTCTGTCAAGGTCACTCTTATCTCCACTTACTCACCACTCACCAGCACACTTCCTTTTCTATGTTACATGTGGTGGGGAAGGGGTTGGTTGGATGGGGGAGCCTAGTATTTTTTTTTTTTTTTGTCTTGAATTGTTTTGTTCAGAAATTCTGTTTTTTCCCACGAGCTGTTTGCAAGGCTTTTAAATGAGGGCTCAGAATCACATGGAATAACCCACTTGGGGCAGAGAGGGAATGTGTCAGCAGCACCAAATTACTTCGTTTTAGAAATTAAAAAGAACACTTCTTACCCTCAATACGTGATACTTATAGCAACAAAAAGTTGAAATCCCTGATAAGAGAGAATGAAATGAACTTTAATAAATTCAAAGAGTAGGAAACAATGTAACCCAAGGACTTAGTGGGATGGGGGGGTAGGAGACATACCAGTCTAGGGGCCATGCAGATGGTATTCTTTGCAAATTCTATTGCAGTGGTAATATTCTTCTAGAGAGAAAGGCATGAACAGTTTAATGGATTATGTTGCCATTGAGTGCCGCTTCCTGTCACTGTACTCCGTATAATCTTTAAAAAGGTGAAGAAGATGTCTATCTATTGACATAGAAAATGTCGCTGACATATTGTTAAGTGAAAGAAAAGCAGATTACGAAATATTGTTCATAATACAACTTCAGTTTTGTAAAAAAAATTATAATGTTAAAAATGTGGAGGATAGAAAATGGTATCAATATATCAAGTGTGATTATAGGGGATTTTTAAATCCAGTTTACACTTTTTCTGTGCTACCAGAAATTTTACAATAATATACTTTAATTTTTGGTACTTGGAAAACACTACAAGGGTTAGAAAAAAAAAAAAAAAAAAGCTTTCTATTTGTGCCTGGGCGCAGAGATTCATTTATGAAGGGGATATTGCTGAAGGGGTGAGTCCTTGCATTAAGAAAGTTAGGAGATCAATGTATGTTATTTCCCTGAGGGAAGTAGGGAGAGGCTAGCCTCAGTCAGGTGTGGGGTAGAGACTCTTCCATCAGAAACTCCAGAGAGGGGGATGTATTCCTGGAGTCCCCAGTCAGAACTTGGCATCATGATTTCCCAAACCCAATCCATCTTAACTAGGTTGTTAGAGGGTCCAGTACTCTCAGTGCTGTAGTTAAGCAACATTATGCCTTAAATAAACTTTTAGGGACTAGCCTGGGAAGCTACCTACCCTTTACAACATAATTTCTACGGGAAAATATACTTCAAATTCCACATCACCAATTTACTTTGGAGCTTTAAAGACACAGCCATTTTCGGCTTGGAGACCTCTTTGACCCTTCCCTCTTTTTCACCAAGTATTTCAAGAATCCCTATTAGTCTGTGAAAGATCTCAAACTTATGCACAAATCTTTTGGTTCATGCTGCATTTGTTAGCCTGGCACCCAGTCAAAGGGTTTTCAAGACTGAAGGGTTCTTGGAAATTGGCACCACCAACTAATTTTTTACTTCTCATTGATCAAATTGGCTGGAGTCGCCCAGGGATCACTAGTTACACTGGAAATTTATGTCTCCCCAGCACTCCTTTTCTTACTGTGTGTTTGCGAGGGTGTTTTAAGAAGAGATTAGCATTAGATTCAATAGACTAAATGAAGAGATCCATTCTTACCAATCTGGGCAGGCATCATCTAATCTGTTGAGGGCCCAAAAGGACAAAAAGGTAGAGGAAGGGCAATTTTTTTTTTTGAGCTGGGACATCCATCTGCTCCTGCCTCTGGACATTGGAGCTCCCAGTTCTTGGGCTTTTTGATTCTGGAACTTATACCACCAGCTTCCCTGGTTCTCAGACCTCCAGACTCAGATTCAATTATGCCACTGGTTTTCCTAGGTCTCCACCTTTTGGATGACATATTGGATGACATATTGTGGTATATCTCTGTTTCCATAATTTCCATAATTGTGTAATATTAATCTATTGTGTGATCTCTCTCTCTCTCTCTCCCTCCTCCTCCCCAAGTATTAATGAATACTTGGAAATGTTATGAGGCAGCTATGGCTATGGGTAAGTTATGAAAGGAAGGAATGGATAAGCTGATCTCAGAGGGCCTTCTCATATCTAACAGGTAAAGACTGAACTGAGAAGCTCACCTCATGTCTGTGGGACAGATTTCAACCTGTTTGATAAGAAGCTTCTAGGTCAGGGAAAGGATAGGTCAAGTTGGCCTCTGTTAGATTTGTCAGCCATAGCAATGACTTTGGAGATTGGTAAAAAATGACCTTTCTTGACCACCTTAATCTATAGCAGTAATCGTTAACATTTTCTGGGTAGAGATCAAGACTATGGTCCCTGTTCCTTAAAGATTTGTGTATGAATGCAGGGCTCCTAGGCCCCATGAATCTCACCATAAATCTTCTAGGGGGGTCCATGCATGTAACAGGAGATCCTTTAGCTAAAGTCCACATCAGCAAGTTCATGATTTGGCCAAAGATGTTTAAAAACAGTTCAAGAGCAAAAGTTTTGCATCTCCTCTCAAAAATCCTCAAGATCTAGAGTCATCTCTAACTCTTGGAGACAAGTTGTTTCAGGACCTAAAGAGGTCAAGCAATTTTGTTTTTCTCTAGTTCTTAATAGGTTAAGCTCCAGGGACTTTCAGCTAAGAGCCCCAGCAGAGGTCAGTTAATTGGCCTGTTCTGCCCTAAGGGAAGTCCCCAGGTTTCCTCAGTTCTTTGAGAGATCTGGCTTTCCTGATCTTGGACAAGCTGCATCCTTGCTGTGGGCCTCGGCGTCCTCATCTGGCATAGTTGGCTCTTTAAGTTCTTGTCAATCTCCTGTGTTCTGTCTCCTGTGAGTCCTTGATATCTGTGTGGCAGAGACAACCCTCTAAGAAGTCATGATTCTGGATCCTAACTTTGGTCTGCTCCTGTCACTGAAGGTATTCCTGTCCAAAGAAATGTCTAGAGCACACCCTGCTTGAGAAGCCACTAGCTTCCCAGAGGCCTTCAGGGGAAAGGTAAGGAACAGAATCGTTTTTTGTTTGTTTGTTTTCTGCTCTGGGAAGAAATTTATTAGGAGTCATCTTTAAAGGCAAATGTCCACTGGGCACATATGTGTATCCAAATGAAACTCTCACCCAGGGGGTCAGAAGAGGCCGGCTAACATGAGGGATTTAGCTGTGCCCTGAAGAAACAGAAATCTCTTCTCCACTCTCAGACATTCTCCCATTTCCATGACTCACCTCCTCTCATTCCAGAAGGTCATGCACAGGAATTAATTTATGGGTCCTGTCCAGAGGTCTTTAAGTAAACAGTGCTACCAGTCCTTTCAGCTACCCAGACACACCAGTTTTCAGGCCCCGGGGAGGAAGCTAATGACTTGTAGTTACTTGGCTATTGTTTTCCGAAAACAATTAGACTTCCTTTTTGATAGCCTCAGAATTCCTTCTTTACAAATTAAGGTGCTGGAGCCAGGGAAGGGCTGAGCTCACCAGCTTGGTAGCACAATGCTCCAAGGCAAAATCTCCTTTCTGTAACAAGTTACAGAGGCTCCTTAGAGGCTGGTGGACAGGGAGCTCTGGACATGCAAGCCCCATCTGGGAAGGGAAGGGGCCTCTGGGCCTCTCCTCTCTTGAGATCTTACCTGCATTCCATAATAAGTTTTCACAACAAACTTGTGAAGACAATGTCATAATCATTTTACAGAACAGGATGTCGAGGCTCAGTGGTTTGCCCAAGATCACACAACAAGTAAGGGACAGGGTTGAGAGTCCATCTCTAGTCTTCGGACTCTGAGATAAAGCCTCTTAGAAAGAGGACATGCAGATGCAAAGAGAAGCCATCTGTCTAAAGTTAACAATTTTTGATCCATCATCTGAGAACGGAGTCTTCATGTTAGGTAAGAATCTACATTTGCAATTCACTGAATATAGGGTTTAAGTGATAGGTGCCTGTCCTTTCTCCTCTTTCCCCTCCACATACTCCAAAGCTGGGGCTGGGTTGGGTTCCGTGTTAGGAGAGCTATTTTTTTTTTTTTAAATTTATTTATTTGACAGAGAGAGATGACAAGCAGGCAGAGAGGCAGGCAGAGAGAGAGGAGGGAGCAGGCTCCCCGCTGAGCAGAGAGCCCGATGCGGGGCTCGATCCCAGGACCCTGGGATCATGACCTGAGCCGAAGGCAGTGGCTTAACCCACTGAGCCACCCAGGCGCCCCTAGGAGAGCTATTTTTGAACCTTCCTCCTGCCAGCGAGGTTTGATGAACACTCAACAGAGTGACCAGTCCCTTTTTTGCCCATAAAGGAGATACCCTACTGGCTTTCTCTGGCAGTCCGGACACCATTATGGACACATGTTAATTCTATCTTATTATGGTGCTTGTGGGAATTTTTAACTTTGAAGGGAAGTAGACTTTCTTACTCTTTGCTATTGTTAACCACTCTGACCTCTACCCTACCACTACCACCAGTATGAGGGAAAGCTGGTAAAACAGTGCCCCTTACCCACAAGGGATATGTACCAAAACTCCCAGGAGTGGATGCCTGAAACCGTGGATTGTACCAAACCCTATACATACTGTTTTTTCCTATACATACATAACTATGCTAAAGCTTAATTTATAAATTAGGCAAGTGAGAGATTAACAACAATAATTAATAATAAAATAGAACATTTATGACAATATACAAAAAAGATGTGAGCATGGTCTCTCTCGCCCCCTCAGAATATCTTACTGTACTGAACTCGCCCTTCCTGAGATGAAGTGAGGGTAATGATGTGGGCACTGTGACATGATGTTGGGCTGCTCTCAACTTTCTGATGATAGGTCAGAGGAGGATCATCAGCTTCTGGACCCACAGTGGACCACGGGTAGCTGAAAAACCACAGAAAGCTAAACTGCAAATAAGGGGGCTACTGTAACCCACTCGTTCCATTCCGTGCATATGCCCACTTTTGTACTCATTACATCGCATTCTACTTATTGGTGCCCAGGGCTGTCTCCCCAGTCATGGGAAGTGTCGGGGGAAGAAGGGGACCTGTGTCTCCTTTACCTTTGTATTCCCTGTCCTTGCACATAGTATGTCTTCAGTATACCTTCCCTGAATCAATGATTAATGAATGAATGTCTCTATGGGGTAGGTGCTATTCTTCAGACTCTGGAGGGGAATGCTGTGAGGGAAGTACAGTGTTGGCTGGAAAAGCTGTTGTTGTGTGCTCTCAGGTACAAAGGGAAGGTTATATTTGATTGGAACCTTTGAACGTAGTGTGCAATCTATGTGGCCTGATCTGGTGACCTTGCTCAAAGGAAGCAATGAAGATGACCATAATAGTTATAGCTATAAAAATGATAACACCACATTTCCATTGTTAATCTTTCATCTTTTATTTCTTTCAAAGTATTTTCCCTTCTATAATTTAATTTTAACGTTCAGAACAGATTCATGATTCATTGCATGCCATGAGTATGCACGTGTGTATCCGTATTTATACTCTATATGGATATGTGTGTGTGTGTATATATATATATACACATATACATATATATACATACATATATATATATATATATATTCTATACATAGAGAGAGAATATTTAGCACTCACTACATGCCAAACATGATATCTATTTCATTCAACCTTCATAACCAATCTCTAAGTTTCTTAGTTACTATGTTACTCTCATTTAAAAAGTGAGCCAGATGAGGCTGCCAGGGAGAAAAAAAATCTCCTATACCCTTTATGTTCAGTTATTGGAGCCTTGCAAATTAAACTAACAGAAGATAGATAACAGGGAAAAAGAGGGTTATTTGTATGCATAGGGAAACTAACAAAAGGAGCTAGCTCACTAAAAGGTTAAAGGTTAAACTTAGTAATGAAAAGGGAGAGTGAAAAGGCTTCTGGGGGAACACCAAATTGGTTTCTTTAGGAAAGACAAATGAGTTTTTAGAACAAATGGGGGATAAGAAAGTTTGTGATAATGTTTGTTTATGCAGGTGCAGTGGTCTTTCTGTCTTCTTCATGGCCATGCACCTCCCCTCCAACCCCCACCCCTACGCCCACACTCATTTCCCAGAAGTTGCTGCTTTAAGTCAGATAAGGGAAGCTCCAACAAGGCATCTTCCTGTGTCTGATGAGTCTCAAATATCTTCAGCTTACAATAATCTCCCTGCCAACTCCAGGGTTTCAAATGGGTCCCCACATGGCAGAAGAGGGCCCTATAGTTGCTGAGTGGTGGAGCCAAGATCTGAACCCAAATACTCTTAACCGCAAGGTTATTTGCCCCAAATCCTGTCCATTCTACCTTGAATATTTAGCTGACTGAATGTGAGAGGAAACTCTGAAGAAAGGGAATCATCTTAATCTCCTCAGTGACTCTTATCTTCTGTAATAATTTGACCCTAGCAGTGAAAGTTGAAGCTGGACACTAATTAAGGAGGAGATGCAAACTTTGTTGTTGAATTAGGTTTTCAACATTACTGTCTAAATTATCTAGACAGGCATGGGACATTGCATCTCTATTTGACATGCAAGAAAATGCCTCTATTTAGATGTGATTTGTCAGAGGGCACCTGAGTTAATGGCATATTTGGCAGAAAGTTTCCTGACCTTGTATTTCATGATATTTTATGATTTTTGCCAATAGACCACCTAGTATCATATTTTGGACTTGACTGAAAACACCTTTCAAAATAAAGAAGTAAGCCCTTTTTGGTCCTTGTGAAGTAGAAAGGTAGGGGTAGATCAAGGATGAATAATTTGTTGGAGGAAAAAGAGGTGTGCTCCAGGTACTCATTGCAAACTCTAGAGGTTGCATATAATGACATAATAACAAAAAGTAACACAAAATTCAAAGTCTTCTTGCTTTCAAGTACTTCCTTTCAGATCTAGAGGGCAAAGGCCATCCCAAGATCTCTCAGAGAAAGGTCTCCTTTTCATCATGAAATGAAATCCCTGGACTAGGGACTCCAGAATTCCATTGAGGCTGTATCCAGCTGTTGCCTTCCTACCCTGAATTTAGTGGGAGAGAATCAGGTTTGGCTGATACTGGATACTTCCTCCTCTTCCCCTCCTCCTCTTCTCATGTCCATGGAGGTCACTGGCCAAGTCCACTACAAAAGGGTTCTTAAGTTTGGGATTCCAAAAATCCCATCTGCCTTAAGTTCAAGAAGAGGTGTGGATGTGACTTTGAGTTTTTCTTGGGGATTAAAACTTGATATGTACTGAGAATAGATTCATGGACCAAAGCATCAGAGACAAGGAAGTATGTGTTTCTTTTGCTTTCTGCTTCTTGGAACAGGGTGTTCTTGCCTGTTTTAGCCACTATCTGGAAAGCAAAAGTCTTAAAGGGGACGACTTCCGCCTGTGGTGTCTGCATCTCCACCAGCAGTAAAGTGTGACCTCAGCTCACTAACCATCGCTCCAATTACCTCTTTATGACCTCCAATGAGGCATGGGGGACCCACTGCTCTCATAAGTAGATGCTGACAGAACTTATTTTCATGTGTAAGGGACGTGGGTTCTAAGGGAGGAGGCTCCTGAAACATCTGGACCATAGTGTCTTTGAAGGAAACTGGGGGACTCGAGATTCATTAGGTAGAAAAGACATTGAAATGTCTCCTCATTTGCCCTCTGGCTTCTAAGAGGAAGCAAAACAGAAGTAATTTTCAAAATGCCACCTTTAAAAGACTTGTACAAAAGGTGATTTTGCCTCTGCCTGGACATCTCAGATGGGGGCTGTGCCACTTTCACCATGATGGTCAAACACAGCCTCTCTTGCTGGGGTTGGGGCCCATTCTTCTTGTGGCATCTACAGGCCTGTTTGCTCCCACCTGGAAGGTCCTGTGCCCTCCTCTCTGACCAGGCCAGCGGGTTCCAGGGGGAATTCCTCCACAGCCCTGGTGAGAAAGTTGCCTGACCTTTTTCCCACTTATTAACTGGGTAATCTTGCACAATTTACTAAACTTCTCTGAGACTGAATTTTCTTTTCTGTAAAACAGAAATAATAATGGTGTATCTTCCTTGTAGTGTTGTGAGGTGAAAATACTTGGTACCTCAAAAGCCTTTAATAAATGTGCCTTGCCCTTTCTCTTAAGCACAACAAAGAAATCACACTCTATGAACCTGTTTCCAAAAGATTTTTTTTTTCCTCACTAACTTTTTTTTTACATCGTCATGCATTGAGGACAAATACATATTGAGTACTGCCATTTATGCTAATTGTTTTGTCTACATAGCTGACTAGAATGCCAGCTTCTTGTGGACAGAAGATGGCCCTTCTCTCCTACTTAGTATAGGCTGGGCCCACAGGAGTGGCCAGAGAATCTTTGTCCAAGAGACCCTGACGGATGGTACATACGATCCTTAGAAGGTCATCTTTGTATTTTCATCTTACACTAGAAGGTGAAGAGTGCTTCACACAAAGCCTGGCACGTAGTGAGTGTTGAATGAAGTCTATTCTGCCACCCCACTTTATAGATATTCCCTTACAGGTATTGTTGACCAATTCTTTGGCTTCCTCTCTAAATCCTCTCTGAGTTTCTGTGTATCTTTCAATGTGTGACTCCTCTTTGTAAGACCCTGTCTTAAGCTAATGTGAGGATGGAGGGTAGGACACAGTATACCCTCAGCTCCCACCCCTGGCCTGACACCTCCTTTTCCAGGACGTTGTTCATTTGCTCATGACAACCTTCTTAGATATGAGGTAACAGCTAGATTCAGCCCCTTTAAATGATCATCTGGGATCCATAACCCAAATGACATTTTCCTTAATCTTGTCAGAGTCCTTATCTGAGCCTAGAAGAGACCCAGGTGAGAAATAAACCAGACTTCTGAAGGCCTTACCAAAGCAGCGTAGCGCTGGGCCATCAAAATGCACTCTGTCCTAGGTGCTATCGTGAGCGCAGTGCCTGGCTGGAGAGCGGCTCCACTTCACTGTGTTGGGATGATCTAGGTTCAAGATCTCAGTCTTCTCCCAACCCTGACTCGGACTTCCTGGGTCACCTCTAGCAGCCTATCCAGTTTCTTCACTGCCTTATTTCTCTACCTGCCAAGCAGGGTGAGAGCATCTACCTCCTGTGCCCTGTGCTCTATCCCAGATCATGGGCATGCCTACATCTTGCCAGTTCTCCCCTTCAGGGGATTCAGAGGAAAATGGCATTCTCCGTTCATCCCCAGCTGTAATCCCAGCTAGACTCTCCTTTGGCAGCCAGTGATCTAGGAATGAATACCTCACTAACCCTTCCTCACTCTCAGATTATCTCCCAGCTGAGACTTATGTGTTCTTTAACTGGCCCATCTTCTGGGTGGAGATGATAACCAGGCATTTCTGGGAGCCTCCAGGTTTGATAGAGTGGCTAAGATGTAGTGACAAAGCCATAGTGCAGGGGCAATCTCTGTTGTGGAGAGGAAACCGGTGTCCCCAGAGCTCTCTATGGTTTCAGTGGCAAATTCTACCCTCGGAACTTGGCCCAGCTATTGTGGTACAGGCAGGAGGAGACTGCAAATATATTGTGTTGCTTGTGCAGTCATATCCACGGCAGTTAGCATGCACCAGACATTGTCCTAAGTGCTTTCCAGATACTCAGCAGTCCTCATGACAACCCTGGGAGGTAGTTATTATTAGCCCCAATTTGTAAAATTGAGATGCACAGAAGTTAAGTTAACTTGCTCAGTATTACCTGGCTAGTGAGCAGTAGAGCCCCAATTCAAACCCAGACAGGCTGGCTCAGGAATCTGCTGCTACATAGCAAAGAACAAAACAAACAAACAACAACAAGTTAAAAAGCGTGAAACTCTGACTAAGGAATCCAGAGTCCAGAATTTATTGTCCACAGGGCTGCTGCCTCCCCGGACATAGGAAGTTTGGCCCCACATTCTCCCCTGTTGCCGACTCTAAACTTATTCACCCTCAAAAACTATCACCACTAAAGAAACAAACAGTTCTCGCAAAATGTTGAAATGTGTGTGAGCAGTGCTGTGTGTGATGGTGATGATGTGGGGCATCTGCCACTTATACTACCATGTGTGACACTGACAGGTGGCCTTGACTCCCTGAGCCTCAGTTTCCATGGCGTTCCAGATGACATCTGGCGTTTTCTTCTCACTGTCACAGCATGTGGGCTCTTGGTCATTGGTTTGTCTGGGCTCAGTCTACTCAGAGCAACCTCTTTTGTTGATATTTATCACACTCTAACGAGGTCTATGGCTAAGCTGAAGGTTGGGAATGAAGGGAGTTTGAGGGGAAGAGATGCCTCCCAGTTTCTGAATTTGCTTGCTTGTGATGTACCTTCTAACAAGAGATAAGCTTACCTCCATTTACTGGATTCCAGCTGGGAAACTGTATGCCTCTGTGGGAGGAGCACAGAGGTGAATTTTGGCTTTGACTAAAACTCCTGATCCAGACTTTACTGTTTACCAACTGGGTCACCATGATTGGGTTTCCTCAAATGTAGAAATGTCTACTGTATAAAATTGGAAACTGGAATGACTGAGTGAAATAAAAATAGAATATATATATAGTCTAGCCCAATGTTGGGCACATAGAAGGTGCTCTCTTTTCTTTAGAGAAGGGGGTGAAGGGAGTATGATCCTGGTCAGTGATGGTGCCCTCTCCCTGTCCTTTGGAACTTTCCAGTTACCCCTGGTGTCTATTCTGGGTGCTGGTGCTTGTGAGTTGTGAGACTCACAACTAGTTGCTAGTTGCTGTACAGCTCACTGATGAGGACATAATGGAGGTCCCAAAAAGACCTGTTTCTTGAGGGAGCATTCTTTTTCTCTGACAGTAGATAAAGGATGGAGAAGCGAGACCTCTTAGGTAATGCTAGTTTTCCCCCTGATGCCCCAGGACAGCCCTGGCCAGAGGAGCCTGTGGAGGCTCTGCAGAGACTAGGGAGGCAGTGTGTCGCCCGCATGAAGGAGAGTGAGGGTGCCAGGACTGTAGCGACAATGACAGTGGAGGGCCGTGGGGGAGGAGGAAGACTCCCTCTCCTGTCTCCTGGAGAGGAGAGTGGAGGCAGAGGGAAGAAAACTTTTGAAGTGAGCAAAGATTCTAAGAACACGAGGGAGAGCAGGGAGGGAGGGACCTGGGGGGAAAGGGGTGGAGAGTGAAAGAGTAGGAAGAAGTGGGAGGAGGGAGGGCGACGGACTCGAGTCAAAAGGGGGTGGGAGAGCAACTGACAGGCTGAGTGAGAGCTGGGAGGAGTGGGCAGCGGAGGAGGCAGCCGGGAACCCAGGACCAGGGAAGCCTGTGGAAATTCCAGAGAGAAGGACTGGGGAGAAGGTAAGGATAGACGTGCTTTTAAGAGATGAAACTCTCAGTTGATGGGAAGGAGCCAGAAGAGAGAGCCTGGAGTTCCATCCAGGCTGGACAAGAACCAGAGCTCCTTCTCTGTACTGGGGGCTTATTCCCTACCCCTCACGAGTCCCTGCGATGGTGAGGTTGGGATATACGGGCGGAGGAGGATGGTAAAGCAGCAGATAAGTTACTCACTTGATTTCTAAGGATCTGCTGAAGTGTGAGTGGAGGGCCCTTGGAGCTGGTCTACCTCTGGCCGAGTGGCTGCCCTCCAGGGGCATCTTCTAAGTAGCTTAGCAGTTCATTTCCAAGAACTTTTGTTAAGATGAAATTGGCCCTTAAAAACAAAAACCATCACTGTATTGTGGTGCTTCCTCTAGGCTTGGAATCTTTTTCCAACTGCCTTCCACCGCATCTAGGGGAGTGTTTTGATCCCCACCCCCCAAGGCGTGTTGGGTGGTTTAAAAATATTCCGTGCTTAATTTCCTGCAGAATATCATGTCCCCGCTGTGCGCTGTGAGCCGGCTGGCCTGCCACTCACTGTCGCTGTCAGAGGCAAGAGGCTGGTGAAGATCCAGAGGGGAAGAGGAGAGAGGTGTCACTGAAGGTCTCCTTTCCTCCTGGGTACAGGGTGAGGTAGACGGCCGCCCGCGGGCACAAAGGTTTCTGTGGGCTCCCTGACCTCTTTCCTGAGCATGTGGTGAAAGAACCCGGGTTCTTGTGCCCTGAGTGGCTGTGTGTCCTGGCACCAGACCCTTCCCCATTCTGGGCCTCAGTTTCCTCATCTAGAAAATGAGGGGTTTGTGGGGCACCTGGGTAGCTCAGCTGGTAAAGTGTGCCACTCTTGATCTCGGCTCAGATCTTGATCTCAGGGTTCGTGTGTCTACTACAGCTTGGAGTCTACTTTCAAAAAGAAAATGAGGGGTTTGAAATAGAAGGATCCCTCCAGTTCCATTCAGCAGTAATGCTGTACAAGGTTATGATTCCTTAGGCTCAAGTATTCCTTGGAATCATGGCAAGGGGAAGCTCGTCACAAGGATTTTACATCTGTACTATGCCTTTGTTCACTTTTAACTGGATTCCCCCTTCCGGTATGCCATCATAATGGAGGGATTCCTGGTTTTTCCTCCTCAACGTCTCATAAGGGTCTGGCCCACTGAGTCTGACTGGCCGGAGGAAAGGAAGGGCAGAGCAAGGAGCACTGGCCGGGGAGTCAGGAGACCCAGGAGAAATCTAGCAAAACTGGAGAAGAGACAAAAGCCTATATGTGGCGATGTGGCACCCTCCTTAGCCAGGTGGCATGGCTCACCACTGGGGACACAGGCTGGTATTTATAGGCACCGCAGCCTGACTTTCATATCAGCGGGCCTTCCTCTTTTCCACCCAAAGCCTCCAGAGCCCCAGTTCAGCCCAAGACCCTGATTCACGGCTCTCGAAGGACGGCTCTGAACTTTCCACCTTCCAGCAGGTTCCCCAGGGCAGTGGAGCTGTTTGGAGCCTGCTCCCCTGGCCATCCCTCCCCATCTTCTCCGTATTCAGCAGCCGCCGAGAAGCAGTCCCCTGACCACAGTGTCCATGGTGGAGGAAACCCAGAAGTGTGTTTCCTGGCTTCCAGACTGGTACCCACTGGCTATCCCTTCAGTCAGATCCATGCAGTTCATCAAGCCACGTCAGTAACAGTCATGGTGCCTGGCTTTGCCACAGCCTTAGCACACCAAGGATGCTCTCACTGGACTCTTGAAACTGGTTGTTCTTCTTGCCCCCAGCTGCCTCACTCCTGTCCCCGCTCCTTACCCTGGCCAAAAGTCCTAGGCCATTAGGACTGGAAAAGGTCTGTGAGATTGCCTGTCCAATTCTTCCACTAATAGGGAAAACAAAGCAGAGGAAAGGAAAGTGACCCATGAGGGATGGCGCAATGAGTCACGCAATTTGATTGGGAGAATGTCCTGCTGTGCTCACTCATTCCTAGGGCCCTTCGGACTTCTGTCCTCAGCTGTGTTCTCTGAACCTCCATTTGTCCCCAGGCCTCCCTGCCTCTTCCATTTAAGTATCTCTACGATCTTGTTTTCTGGCAGGAATTCTCACTTGCCCACCTGCTCCTCATTATCACTGCTGGTTGTTGAGGGGTATGTGCAGTGGAAGGTTTGGGGCTCTGGCAGCCTGCTGGACTACCACACTGCAGCCTGGCCTCTTGGGGACTGGCTGATTCCACTGCAGCCACTGAAAGCAGAACAGGGAGCCTATCTGCCTGGATCAGTCAGGAGACCTGGAGTCCTCAGGGTCAGCGAGACCCAAGGCCCAGGCTCTGCTCCCTGTCTCAGGGAAGACCTCACCCACCTGGGATTCTCGCAGGTCTCTGTGCCAGCTGGCCCCACCTTGAGCTCGAAGATTAAGCTGACCAAAGGGAGAGATGCCCAGGAAAGCTTCAAGTCTCCTAGAAAAGAAACCAATTCCCTTTCTAGAGCCAGAATTCCCTTTCTAGATTCCTGGAGAATGACAGCTTGGTGCCACTTGGTCATTCAGTTGTTTCTGGATATTAGCATATCATGGGAAAAAAAAAATTCAACCTTCAACAATCCACTCACTTTCATAAGGAAAAGGAGTCAGGAGGTCTCAGAATCAGGGGTATTGAAATAGAACAGAGGGATCTTAGAGTTTATCTAATTCAGGGATGGGGCAGAAGGAAGAGCCTGGGCATCTGGAATCATATTTGGGTTAGAATTTCAGCTGTGTGGCTTGGGGCAAATTATTTAACGTCTCTGAGCCTTAGTTTCTTCATCTGTCAAAGAAGTTTATAAATGTCTTCCTTGTAAGGTTTTGTGAAGATTAAATAAAATAACACACAGTTTTCCCCACTATCCAATATGTGCTCTACACCACTTCATATTTTTTTTTTTTTTAGGATTTTACTTATTTATTTGACAGAGTGCACACATAAGCGGGCAGAGGAGCAGAGGCAGAGGAAGAAGTAGGCTCCCTTCAAGCAGGGAGCCCGACATGGTGGGGGAAACCTGTATTTAAAATGACCATTTTAGGGGTGACTTGGTGGCTCAGTGGGTTAAAGCCTCTGCCTTTGGCACAGGTCATGATCCCAGGGTCCTGGGATGGAGCCCCGCATCAGGATCTCTGCTCGGCAGGGAGTATGCCTCCTCCTCTCTGCCTACTTGTGATCTCTGTCTGTCAAATAAATAAATAGAATCTTTAATAAAATAAATAAATAAATAAAATGGCTATTTTATATTAAGTGCTCAGTGAACAATGGAACAATAGGGTAGAATCCAGGTTAGCTGGTCCTCAGCCCATATCTTGGAACTACATCTCATTTGATGGAAAAGCCTCCCCCACGACATGGAATTCTGAGAAGGTACTGCTTGCTTTTTATGATCGCAGATATTTTTTTTTTTCCCCTGGGACAACTTTTGCTGACCTCTAAGCTGGGGGCGGTTAGAAAATCTAGCTTTGCCTTTTGGCTTTGCCACTGACTTGCCATGCTATCGCAATTGGTCAAGTCACAAACTCCCCAGATGTTCTAACTTAGCAGCCATCCAGCTCAATTGCTTTCTCTTATACACAAGCAAACTGAGGCTCAGGGAGCGGAATGTCTCATCCAGAGCCACAGAGAAAGAGCTGAGACTCAGAAGAGCCTTTCTTTCAAGGCTCTTGTTCACAGATAATTTCCAGGATCTGAATTCATCCTGGGATTTTCATGATTCAGAACTTCAGGAGAGGGCAGATGTGGTTAGGGGTCGGGATGGCCCTCCTCTGCAGGTCACCGATTTCTCTTCCAAGTAGAACCGAGCCAGCTTCAAACCTACCCTAGTGGATGTGCCTTTGGATTGGTTGATGAACAGATTCAAAAGTGCTGCAGCTTTTCAGAAACCAGGGATTATAATGAAGCACACATTTTATAATGTGGACTCAAATGAAGTCCATCTCCAGGCCCAAAGTCCAGAACCAGGCTGAACCAATTACGAGAATGAGAGGGGCCTGATCTCAGTGAGACCCCGTACCTCCCTCCTTCTCCATGCTTGCCTCCGAAGGTCTGCACGCCTAGTGAAATAACAGATGTACAGTGAACTTAATATCCTTCCCATCACCCATGTGTTCCTCACCTTTCCCACGCGGTGCCCCGTGACCGTGCTTGTTGGGTCGCTCTCACCAGGCTGCTGCACTGCCAAATTCTGTATCGGGTTGGCTAGTTGGATCATGCTTGAGAGGACTCTTTACTGGAAATGTCAGAAAAGAAAACAAGGAACTAACCTGACTGTCTATTATGTGCCCGGTACTGTTCGAGCACCTTCCATACACCCACATACTGTTGAATCCCCATGAGTAAACATTCCTTCTTTTCAGATGAGGAGGAAACATACAGGTTGAGTGACTTGCCTAAGGGCACACAATTGGTGAGTGGAGGCAGGGTTCGAATCCCACTACTCTTCAGGAAACACAAGGCCCACCTCCTATTTTTGTTTCAGTGGTTCTTGTTATGATTTGACATCAATGAAACACCAGAGTCTGTTGTCTGGCCAGCTGAAAACCCGGCAGCAGACACGGCTGCAGCCAAGAGCACTTAGTGGCTAAAAAAGGAAATAACTTTCTATATGTGAATTCTGGCCAAATGGTGGCAGATGCTGAAGAGTCTGGGAATCCTGACCACTGTGGGCCACGGGCGTCGATGGAATCATTAATTCTAGGAACAGCATCAGCAAGGGATGGCCAGCCAAGAAGCCAGGGGCTGAAAGGAAAAACCCAGGGCCTCCTACGGGAGAGTGGGAAAAGCCCTGCTCGTGGAGTTCAGAGACTGGACAGAGTTCTGGTCACAGGTTTGTCACCAGCTGTCAGAACTGGGGCCTCTTTGATTTTTCTTTCCCTTTTAAAGACACAGTGGGAAGGTAGGCTTTGCAGTTAGGCAGATTGACGGCAAGTCCCTTATGCAGCATTTGCTACCTCTGAGCCTCAGTGTTCTCAGCTGTAAAATGGGATAATAACTGCTTTCCTAGCAGAATTAATAAAGGTTAAAAGTATAGTTGTAAAATGCTTCATACATGGAAAACACTCAAATTCGTGTTATCTGTTATCACTAGTACTTAATTTCCCTGGACCCTGGTCTTCAGCTTGTATAAAAATAAGGGATTGATTTTGCTTGATATCTAGATTCCTTTCCTATGAATCCATGAAAAATGGTGGAAATATTAAAGAAATCTAAGTGTCTCATAAATATAATTTTCATTAATAACTTCATAGGTTTTAATCAACCTTTTCAGGGTACTTACTAAGGACCTCCTAATATTTCATTGTTGAATATCTCCATTTGGCCACCACTTCCCACCTACTTCTTGTAAATATTTCTTCTTCCAACAATTTAACAAGAAAATTACGTATCTCAGCATAATTGTCCTTCTCCACTTTGCTCTGTTCCACCTCCTTGGCTTTGAAACAACTGTCTATCAGCAGAGTGTTTCTGAGCAGACCACTCTGTCCTTGCTAGAATAAAATAATGACATAGAAAGAAAGGCTAATTACCTGCCATTGGCTGGAGTCAAAGGAAAACCAAAGTGACACTTCATCTCCTCCATCTGTCTCCTGCTTCTTTCTCATCTCTGTCTCCCTCTCCTTTCTTCAGTGATCAAGGTTCAGGGGTGGAAGCCCCCACTGGACTTCTGAGGAAGTTGCCCACTTGGCTGTAGGACCCGTTTGGTTGTGTCCCCTGAGGTTGAAAAGGCAATCCCCAAAGAGCAGTCAGGAGAGGAGTGGAAGTCCTAAATGTAAGAATTACCCCCAAGAACTTCGAATCGACCCCCGATTCTAGCAGTCACCTTGACAACCTCCCTGCAGCACTCACCTTGTGTCAAAGTGGCCACCCTCTGACTGGTAAGGATTTTTAAGGAAAGGAACTTTAGGTCATTTAGATGGGATCTAGCACAGTTGTGAAGGCAGGCGTACTGCTGTCAGACAAGACTAGAGCTTGGTTTGATGTCAACTCCACCACTTGCCAGCAAGTCCCCCTCAAGTGGTGTTGCTCTGCCAACCTCCCTGAGCCGGTACAAAGGGGCTGGGGATGAGCCTTGCTTGCTCCATTGTTGGGACAATCAAATGAGAAAAAAAATATATCAAGAAACTTGCAGAACAGCTGGCACATAGAGAGGTCTCAATAATTTAATTTTATTATTATCATTATTACCTAGATTCAGAGTTTCTTGTTGTGTAAGTTTAGGTAAATTAGAAAATGGAGCAGAGAATCTCCAAGGGTCACGAAGATTGCTGGAGTAGTTGAAGATCAAGACCACTTTCTTGTGCAATCCTCCCTGTGCCTCTCCATTTTAGTGAGAAGCTATTGAGGGGGAGGGTAGGTCAGAAAAGCATGTATTAATGAAAAAGGAAGGTGCCGAAGAGTTCTGAGATGGTGTTATACTTAGTGCTTTACATTATAAAGCCACCTCTGATTTCTGGCATAGCAGGAGAGCTCAATAAACACTTTCTGCATTGAGCTGCACTGACATGATACTGTGTCCAAGGATCATTTATTAAGTGAGGCCCTTTGGGTCCTTTTACAACAGAATTCTCTTAATTGGGAAGCAAGTCAACCCTGCTCTGTGCCACATTCCACTGTGTGATGAGCAGAATTATAGCATGGGCCCAGAATGCTGTTATCATTACTGTGAATAACAACCTTTACTGAGAACCAGAGATCTGTTAGATAATACAGAACATGTGTCATTGTCCAGAATTAGACTCAAACTCTGTAGAGTGGTCTTATAATCTAATTTTGACAAACTTGAGTGAGCGCCCCAGTGATATGTGGGGAGGAGGTGGAGAAGAAATAGTCCATGGTGAACAGATGTGTCTCTGCTTTAGATCCATCCAGTCCTGTCTGGCTGAGCTGAGGGCTCGGTCAAAGGCAGAAGGAAGGCTCAGCAGCTTTAGTCTCCTGCTGTTCTGGTCACCACATTCACTGTGCAGGTGCCCTAAGGTCACTTCCCAGGGAGCCCCTCTACTGGCATTAGGTGTTTTTGTTTTGTTTTTAAAGATTTTATTTATTTATTTGTCAGACAGAGATCACAAGCAGGTAGAGAGAGAGGAAGGGAAGCAGGCTCTCTACTGAGCAGAGAGCCTGAGGCGGGGCTCGATCCCAGAACCCAGAGATCATGATCTGAGCCTAAGGCAGAGGCTTTAACCCACTGAGCCATTCAGGCGCCCGCATTAGGTGTTTTGAGTGAGCTTAATGCTGTAATTTATTTACTGTTGTTGATTTTTAAAGGTGCACAAATCAACCAACCAGGTGTAAGGTACAGTCTTAAGCACCAAGAGGGAAGAGGGGGTCGTGGGACTTAGGAGGAGGATACAGTGATGAACAGATATGGACCTTGTCTTCAAGGAGCTCAGGGTAGAGTTGGAGAGAGAATACATAGCCAGTAGAGCAAATCATTTTCATTATGTATTTGAAAACCCAATGGTTTTACAGTTCAGTCCAAGGCCCAGCTGCTGACTTGGTGTGGGGGTGGGGGACACAGAAATTAGAAAGGCTGTTAAGTGTGGCTCCAGAGGACAGAATTAGAATCAATAGAAGAGAATTTTCAAGGCATCTCTATGGTAGTCTCTTGTTCCCTTGCGATATGCTTTCTTGAGCAGGAGAGACAGGGTGTTGTTTTAGCAGTGTGCTGGACGAACCTGTCACCTGCAGCCTGCCTAGTTTATGCTGCAGCCACTACCAAAGGACTGCCACCAGCAGGGTGATTATTGACTGTGCCATGCTTTATGTCCCCACCCCATTTCGGGGCTGTGTCCCATTAGGGTCTGCCCACAGGAACAAGTCATGTACTGAACATGGTCTATGTAAGGGTTGCTAACTACTCCAAACTCCTGGCATGGCCTCAAAGCCCTCCATAATCTGCTTCTGCCTATTCTGCAGACCACCCCTTTGTTCTGCTCATTGTCCTCTAATACCATGCTGGTTTTCACTTGGTGGGTTTATTCACGTGGTTGCCTTTGTCTGGAATGCCCCCATCTCTCCCACACCTCCTCTCTCCCCCTACCTCTCACCTCTATAGACTTCACCTCCACCTAACTCCAATTCAAGGGTTGCCTCTTTGGAGAAACCCAGAATATTTGCACAGTTGGTTGTGTTTGTATCCCTCACTGGACAGTGAGTTCCTTCAACCCAGAGTCTTTCTGATCTTTGGGTTCCTAACTTCTATCACATAAGTAGACACTCAGTTAATGTTTGTGAAGGTGAACTGAATCGAACTTTCCCATAATCCCCTCAGCACCTCATATCAAGTGCTGGTCACATCAGGAGACCATCATAAACATTTGCTTGATTGCTTAAAAACCGACCCCCAGGCTTTAGCACTAAATGGCAGTCATGTCTCAAATAACTCACTGCTGGAACTTCAAGCTCTGAGGTGGGGAGACATAAGAATTGATGCACTTCACCCCTAGAAGGAGGATGGAGGGACATTTTCTGGTGTGCCCCAGACTTGATCAGGAACTCTGAAGTGGTCTAGGTTCTACCTCTATTCGTCTTCATTTCTTTGAGCAAATCTCTTACCTTCTGTAGATGTCTCCTTCTCTGCAAAACAGAGGCAATAACCAGCACCCCAAAAGGCATAAAAATCCTCATAACTATGAGCATTTTTCCATTCAACAATAGAAACTGAGTGTCTGTATGTCCTAAGGTAGCCAGTCGTGAACAAAACAAATATGGCCCCACCTTCTTGGGGTCAATAAGAGAAGGGAGGAGAAGCACATCTTGAACTGTATAAGGTTTTACTTACTTATTTTATTTTAGAGAACGGACAAGAGAAAAAGAGAGGTGGGGAGGAGAAAAGCGAGAGGGAGAGAATCTTAAGCAGGCTCCATGCCCAGCACAGAGTCTGAAATGGGGCTCCATTTCACAACGCTGAGATCATGACCTGAGCTGAAATCAAGAGTTGGACACTTAACTGACTAAGATACCCATGGGCCCCGGTAAGGTTTTCTTTTTTATTGTTGGACATGAGAAGGAAGATTTGACCCTCCATAGGATCTCTCTGTAATCTTACTGCTGGGTCAAACATTTTTTTCAATCATTAAGAAAGCATTTATTATGTGCCTATTGTGAGATCTTAATGCATTAAGAATACAAAGTAGAAGACAGGGCTTTTGACTTGAGAAGTCTATTACTCATTTGAAGGGAAAAGCTGTTAAATCCTTGAAGGCAGGAATTGGGCCTGATTTTATACTATGAATGCATAGTATGTGCCAGGTCTGGTACCCCCTAGATATTATTTTCAGTACCCAGAATAGTGATAGGCACATAGCAGGGACTCAAAAAAGTACTTGTGGGTTGGCTGTTAGAATGAAAATTTTGGAAAATCAGTGTAAGGCAACATGTAAGTGTGCCTGTATCCTACATGCTGAACAGTAATGTGGAGTCTTTATTGTCAAAATGGGCTGAGATCAATTTGAGAAAAGAATTCTCCATTTCTGCCTACATATGTGGGGCCAGAGGAGGAAGTCCTAGCTATGAGTTTATGTTAACCAAGGTTGCTCTAAGTTAGTTTTCTTTGAAAACACTGGCTGTGTTGGGAGGCAGAAATGCTAACACTGGGTTGGGAATGTAGGTACCTGAATTTTATTTGTAGTCATATAATACACAAAGTAAGGGAATAAAATGATCCATGTTCACTATACACAATAGCCTTCTTTTGGCCCTTTCCCTCTTATCCAAGTGACATGTCACTATTACCAAACAAGTTCCTTGGTGACTCCTCCAAATGTTTGTTTTGTCCCAGGATATGACATGCTGAAAGAAGATGCTGAAGGTTTTTGAGTGAAGAAACTACAGAGTGGGGATGTTCTAGGGACTGGGTTCTAGGGACCATCTCTTTTGCCTTGGGGACTTCAGAACTTGTATCAGTTGCAAAGGGCTGTAGAATTTAATTACTCAGGGCTCCTTAGAAGGCCCTCCCCAACGCCCTAAGCCAGAGTAACCTTCTGCCATGTGTTCCCACAGCACTCTCTTAATGTTAACACACATCATGCTTTATTGCAATGTCAGGGATATAAAGGCAGTTAAGTTCAGTAAAGTCAGGGACTCTTAGTTTTACTTTTTAACTGCTGTGCTTTAAGGGCCTTGCATGATACCTGGTAACCATTCATATTAAATTGAATGGATGAAAGGGAAGAAGGACCTGGTAGGTAGAGGGGGTATGAGGAGCTGAGACAAAGAGGTAAAAAGGTGTGGGCCATGTACACGTGTATGGGAGTAACGTAGCTTAAAAATGGAGTATGTGAGAGGAACAGGGAAGAAGACAGGACTGAACTGTGCCGTGGAGGATCTCAAGTACAAGTTAAAGAGTCTGAACTTTATAAGCAGTAGGAAGGCAGTGAAGATCTTAGCTAAAGCAGTGAGGTATATTATTACCATTGTATTTGATAGAATTTATTCATGGCATGGGCAGCTTCCTTTGCCCCTCCTAATATACTTCCTGCCAAGAAACAGATAATAATCTACAAAGCATTTTATATGCTCTACACCCAGTAAACTCAGTGGGTATTAATTTACATATTTCTTTGGCTGAGGTTGTGGGGGACCCGAAGGGACACAGTGTAGCTGGGAAACTGACTTTCATATTAAAAACTGAGCAGCTGGTACTTGGTAGCAACTTTAAGTTTCTCTGACCTCGCCTGGGTCATCAGGAAGTCACAAGTGAGACTTGTCCTGTACCCTATTTGCTGTCACCGGGGTGCATGGGGTCTGCCCCACCCCTACCTCATCAGCTAGTGTTTTTCCCTCCCCATGAGGCAGCCTCTCAATGTCACTGTCTTTCTCCTCTTCCATGATGTTTCTTTCTTGTACGCTTGCTTTCCTTCTTCCAGGTGGGATTCCTTGCACCACAAGGGAGGGGGTCAGCCGCAAGCCTCTTGGCAGACCAGACCAAAGCATCACATTCTTTGCCTGGCCCTATTTTTAGACCTCCTGGGGGACTTGCAAGGAATGAGTGGCAGAGTCAGAAGGTCAAGGGAAAAGTCTTCAGGGATTGAGGACAGTTTGGAAAATTTGCCCCAGATTTTGGAAGAATATGACACTTGTTTCCCTTTTTCTTGTTTCTTTTTACTTTCCATTTCTGTTTCCCTTTCACTTTCCCCCCCTTTTGCTTTTTCATCTGTTTCTCTCTTCTCTGTAATGCACTTCTCTCTACTTTCTCTCTCTCTCTCCCTCCTTCTCCATTCCTGTCCTCCCTCACCACTTTTTGCTAGCAAAGGCAAGGAATTATTCTTTAGTTCTTATACACTGAGCACTGTGCTAAGTGCTTTTTATACATTACTTCCTAACACTGGATGAGCTAAATAATAGTATCTTCATTTTGCAGTGAGGGAAATTGAGCTACAGATCCAGTAGCTTCTCCAAGCTCAGCGATATTGATAGGGACTTGAACTCCACTTAGCTATCCCCAAACTATATTTGCTTAACCACTACATGGTCTCTCTTTTTCCATTCCAAACTCCTCCTTGTCTTTCCCCTCTTTTTGTTCTTTTTTTCCCCGTTCTCTCCCTCTCCTTCTCGCCCTCCCCTCTCTCAGACACTCAGCACATCCTGGTCCCTGCATGTTGTGTGGATGACCCTGGAGGTGCTGAACACTATGCACGTGCCCAGAAGAGATGACAGACCATTCGCACTCTTATCTAATCAGCCATTTTCCTTCTGAGCAGACGCTCCACAGTTTTCCACATTTGGAGGCTAAGGGAGGGGGGACCCTTCACCACCTAGGGGAAAGGACAGATGTCTGAACACAAACTAGAGGAAAGGCTTCAAGACCTGGATGAGTCTTTGACATGGAGGGGGACAGAGATAAGGCCCTTTCCACTCATGTGTGGACTCTCAGGGTTGGGGAGTGGGGGCCTGGGAGAAAACAGGGCCAGGAGCCTGGTCTCTGTCAAGGTATCAGCTCAGGAGTCAAGAAAGCCTGCACCATGAAATATGGCAACCCACACTGTCCTTTATCTGCATAAAGAGTGTTTGGATAGGAACCAGGGGCATACTGACAGCAAAGATGTGAAGGTCAAGGTGTGAACCTGACAATCTCTAAGATCCCATTAGATTCTAAGGTTTTAGGATCACAAAAATGGAATATTTGTAATTCAGTTCCCTCCTCTTTCTCTTTATTTTTATTTTTGGTCATTCTGTTGATTAGGATTGGTTAGAGGCTTAAGCCATAAGGACATTTATTGCTCATCAAGTAAGAATTCTGAGGTAGGAGATTCAAGAGCTGATTCAGAGGTCTCAGGACATTAGTTGGCATTTCTGAGACTTTCTGGACAACCTCAGACATCTTGGCTCAAATAGTCCTGTCCATGGGCAGGAAGTAGTCGGGGTAGTGGGCAGGGGGACCTCCAGTGAGACTCCCTCCATTTATTGGGGGATGGAAAACAGTTTCTAGAGCACTCCCTCTACATAGACTCTCACCATACCTGACTGACCAGATCTAACTGCAGAAGAGACTGAGAAAGTGAAATCTGGTCTTTTCACCCTGCTAACGGATGGCAGGCAAGGAATAGGGAACTGATTTGCCAATCAGAGCCTGCCACCCTTTATTCACTCAACTAAGATTCCCTAAGATTATCCACTCCAGTCCAGGCTCTGGGCCAGGTGAAGATTATACAGGCTATCTCTGTGATCAAGGAGCCCCCACTAGAAGAACACAGACAGGCAGAGGGCCACAAAACAAGAAGACAAGTGCTAGGAGGGAACCAAGTGTCCCTAAAGCCACCACAGAAGCTGAAGAGGTTCAGCTTGGAGGAGCAGGGAGGGCTGCAGGGAACCACGACAGGGTTAAGTTCTGAGGGTTAATAAGGATCTAGCTGGGGGTGGGGGGGGGGGCGGTTATGTGGAAGGTGGCTGGGAAGAGGGCATCTGGGAATCTTCCAGGATGTGGCAGGCAGTACAAAAGGAACTAATGGGGACAGACAAGGAATCAGGCTGGAGAAGCAAGAAAGGGCCTGCTGAGAGAAGGTTCTGTGTGGGACAAAATGGTTTGGGGCATTTATTCTGGATGAGCAGGTCTGTGCATGGCGACCTTCTGCAGGAGGACGAGGAGCCATACCCCTGGAAGGGCTGCACTGCCCCAAGGTGTGGGAGATTGGCATCGCCAGCTGCCTCCCAGCTGCAAGAACCCGAGCACTCATCAGCAGCACCCAGAGCTGGTTTTTGTTCGCCATCTCCCAGTACAGCTGGGGATGGTTCTGAAGGTTAGGGGACGCATTCTGAGAGGCCGGACTTGCCGCCGTCCCCATTCCTTCCTCTTCACTCAGTTCCTTCTGGAACCAAAATAATTCTTTCACTTGATGCCCTTTCAAACATATGGAACATTTGAGTTATGATCCCCAACATATCATGTACCTCACCCTTGAAACTCTGAGGCAGCTGTTTTCCATCCCCATTTTACAGACAAGGAGGGAGACTCAGTGAGACACAGGGCCAGAATGGCGAGAGCAGAGAGCAGTCCTTTGCATTCCTGCTTCACCAGTGTTTCTCCAGGCGTGGGCTTTGCACTGTCTACCTCAGAGTAACCTGGGCTGCTTGGGGCAGATCCCGGTTCCAGGGGCAGCCCCAGACCTCCCAAAGCAGACTCTCCAGAGGTAACAGCACAGAACCCACTCATAACAGGCTCCTCAGTTGATTTCTAGATCCATTCAAGTGTGGGAATCACTCTCATCTTGCTAACACAACCATTTTTAAACTTCGATCTCCTTTTCCTTTTGCTGGCCTGGAAAAAAGAGAGCTTTTCAGGTGAATTTGGCTCATGAGTTGCACTTTCTTAAAGAATGGATCGGTGGAGCCCCAGACTGTCCAGACTTTGCAGAAGCATCCCTCTCCTTTTCTCTCTTTCTCTCTGCCCCATTTGCAGAAGTCCTGGTGGCTGTCTCCTGCTGAGTCAGGATGGGTGACTGGAGCTTCCTGGGAGAGTTCCTGGAGGAAGTACACAAGCACTCTACAGTGATCGGCAAGGTCTGGCTCACCGTCCTCTTCATATTCCGCATGCTGGTGTTGGGCACGGCTGCCGAGTCATCCTGGGGGGATGAGCAGGCCGACTTCCAATGTGATACCATGCAGCCCGGCTGCGGGAACGTCTGCTACGACCAAGCCTTCCCCATCTCGCATATCCGCTACTGGGTGCTACAGATCATTTTTGTGTCCACGCCATCGCTGGTGTACATGGGCCATGCCATGCACACGGTGCGTATGCAGGAGAAGCGGAAGCTAAGGGAGGCTGAGAGGGCCAAAGAGGTCCGGGCCACTGGCTCTTATGAGTACCCAGTGGCTGAGAAGGCAGAGCTGTCCTGCTGGGAGGAAGTGAACGGGAGGATTGTCCTCCAGGGCACTCTGCTCAACACCTATGTCTGCAGCATTCTGATTCGCACGACCATGGAGGTAGCCTTCATTGTGGGTCAGTACCTCCTCTACGGGATCTTCCTGGACACCCTGCATGTCTGCCGCAGGAGTCCCTGTCCCCACCCTGTCAACTGTTACGTATCCCGGCCCACAGAGAAGAATGTCTTCATCGTCTTTATGCTGGCTGTGGCGGCGCTGTCGCTCTTCCTCAGCCTGGCTGAGCTCTACCACCTGGGCTGGAAGAAGATCAGACAGCGCTTTGTCAGATCTCGGCAGGGCACAGCCGAGTGTCAGCTTCCTGGCCCCTCTGCCGGCATGGTCCAGAACTGCACACCACCCCCTGACTTCAATCAGTGCCTGGAGAACGGTCCTGGGGGCAAATTCTTCAATCCCTTCAGTAACAAGATGGCTTCGCAGCAGAACACCGAGAACCTGGCCACCGAGCAAGTTCAAGGCCAGGAGGCGATTCCTGGGGAGGGCTTCATTCACATCCATTACGGCCAGAAGCCTGAGGTACCCAATGGGGCCTCCCCGGGTCACCGCCTTCCCATTGGCTATCCAAGCGACAAGCGCCGTCTCAGCAAGGCCAGCAGCAAGGCCAGGTCAGATGACCTATCAGTGTGACCCTCTAGTATTGGGGTGGAATCCAGGACCAGGTGGGAACAGAGGAAGCTCACAGAGGGAAGATGTGTCCCTATTGACCCCATCTCTCATTCTCATATCTGCTCTGTTCCTTTTGGGCTTTAGGTCTCCATGGCATTGCTCATTTATTCCAGAAGGTAGGACCAGACCTCTTCGAGTGCAGGCAGTGACATGGTTACCTACCCCAGCTGCTGTCCTTTCCCATCCTCTACCCAGTGTGCATAGAAGGTTTTCAGATTCTTTGGTCAAGAGAAAGAAAAGGGAACAGCGATAAATGTAGCCACAGGAGGGATAGCCAGAAGGACAGATTGGCTCTCTACATACTAACCACATACCAGATGGGTTCTCCAAGTCTCTATGGATTCCTTGACCTGATCGCCCTTCTTCTTGCAAGGAAAAACCCAAAGATCCCAGCCAATCAAGAGCATCAATCAAAGACCTTCCATTAGATGTGCTCTTGAATCTGTTGTCTCCAAGGGTCAAAACTTGCAGTGATGTTAAGGTGGCCTTGGGCTGCCCTGGGCAGCCTTCCCTGTACCCAGTCTTACTTAAAAAGAGGTCCTTGGAACTTGACCAGCAGCCTCAACTTTACAAGTGTTTTGGTATGTACCTCTGGCAAATGTCCTACCTTAGTGAAGCCGCAGCCTTTACTTCTGCCAGGGTGACAACTAGCTCATGGGGGTGCAAACTCCCCCAGGGAGTGACTATATACACAGGCTCCACTGGAATCCCTGCCACCACCTGTCATCCTGCAGCTCTTTACAGCTCAACCCGATGATAGAAACCATCCCATCCCTTCCTTGGCTCTTCACCCAGTGCTCCCCCTAAAGATCTTGTCGACCAGAGTGCCCAAGAAGCCGTCGTCCTCTCTCAGATCCGGACCAGATCACCAGCCACAAGGGCCAATGGAATTTCCCTAGGTCTTATTAAAACAAAGAGGGCATTGTGCTTCTCAAATTCCCTTTGGGAAAAAATAATTCTGCTGTGAAGATAAAAATAAAAAAAGAGAGAAAATACTGGAAAACTATTTCCCCCTATTTATTTCCCTTTCTGACTGCCAACTTAGAGTGCCAAGAGGAGGCCTGATGACAGCTATGGAGCCCCCAGATCTCAATCTCCCTGGAGGGCTTAGCAGGGGCGAGGAAGCAGTAAGGGAATCTCCAGCTCTCTTGGCAGGGGCCTCTTTTAAGAGCACAGTGATTTCTATGTCTCCCTGGTGCTCCTAATGAGACAGCTAGAAAGCAGTGGTGACTGTGGACTGTGGAAAAGTCCTGCCTTCCCAGGGACTGGCCTGGTTTCTCTGTTCAGTCCATCCATAATGGGCGGTTGCCATTATGGATGAAGGTGAAGGATGCTCAGAATTGGATACTGAGACTTATAGGTAGATGATTACTTTTTAAAATGCATGTGTGTGTGTGTGTGTGTGTGTGTGTGTGTCTACACTGACAGGGTGGATGAATGAGAGGGGAGTCTGAAATAAGGAAAGGAAGCTTTAGAGGAACTTGTGTCTTCCTGCCCTCACCTCCAGATGCTGGTGGAGGGGCTGAGACTCACAGTTTCCAGTGGCATCGGCCTTTGCAGATGAGAAGTTGAGCAGAAGAGGGTGAAGGCTCAGAAGGTGTCTTAGCCTCTGCTCCCCATCATGATCTCCAGGCCCTTCTGCTGATATGTGGGTGGAGAGAAGGATGAGGGTAGAGAGTTGGAGGGGACTGACTGGGAGGCCATTTAGGGAAGAATGGTCATCAGAGGTCCCTAGAGAAAACACCTTTTTATCTTTTATCTGGCACCACCATTAAGACTCTCTCTGCAAAACAAAACAAAACAAAACAAAACAAACAAACAAACAAACAAACAAAAATGTCTCTCCTTCCATCTCTAAAATGGGTTTGTTTTGTGAAATAAGTATACTTGGATTAGAAATCCTATGACATCAGTCCTTGATGATGGGACTTTCAGGAATAAAATAAGAAATAATATGTGTAGTTTGTCTTAATAAATTTGGCCCTGCATCTCTCTTCTTGGTGTCCTTTCATGCCATGACTATGAAAATAGGATGACAGACTTGGTCAGGGAGGGAAGCACTCAGACTCCACCCATCAGTTAGTAATGCCAACAGCTTGGAGTCAGACATGCAAGGGTTAAAAATCTCAGCTGCCCATTTACCGCTGGACTCCAGCAAGCTACTTAATCTTTGAACCCTGGTTTTCTGTAAGTAGAGTCTCAGAACATCTACCTCATCTTTAGGTTGTTAAAGGAGGGAGTGAAAAGTTCATCTGAGTGCCTGGGAAATAACAGTACCTCACTAAATGGTAATCATTGATACTGTTGCCATTGTTATCTTTATTATTTTCATTATTGTGTGGAACGCAGAATATTTGAAAACCTGGGATGTTGAGAGATGATTCCAGAACTTCCCCTTATGGAGCTCCCATCTACCTAAGGTGGTCAGTTTAAGACAGGTCAAATTAACTCAAATTAAGGCAGAGGAAACAATGGAAGAGAATTGAATGGGAATTCTAAGAACCACAGGCTCCTGGAAGTGAAACAAAACCCCTGGAAGAGGACACCTGACCGGGGCGGGCCTTAAGAGGCTGAGGTTTTAGTCAGGTGAAGACCTCAAGGATGACTCTGTGAAATGGATCTTGGTGTTCTTATTTTACAGACTTAGAAACTGAGGCCCAGGAAATCTCTGTAACAGTGAAAGCTTCTCATTGGCCTCTCTGATTGGGACCACATCTTTTTGGAAGAGGAGAAATGATTCTTGCTGCAAACAAAGGTTCAAGGGACCACTGAGCCCTTAAATACCACATGGGTGCTATTTCCTAGAGAAATAAACAAAGCCTGGGGAACATATACAGAAGTATTATCTTCACTACCAATTAGTGTTGTTCATCAGGGCAAGAGAGCTCTTTTAAAGAGTCTTGCAAGCAGATTGTAGAACACAACTTAGGACAGCAGAGTTGAGACTTGGGGATGTACCTGGCATCTGTTAAAGGGCAAGGTGCTCAGCCCAGAGGTGCCTGAGTAGTCCAAGTGGAAAAAGCATCTGAGATCTACTTTTTCTCCTAGAAAAGAAGCAGTGCATCTCATGGTTCTATAAACATAGCTATTAACATTTAATAGTTTATGTTACACCCAGACAGCAAAAGCTAAGGGACTTACGTTACAGTGAGTAAGATTTTAACTCCATGTATCTGCTCTCATTTTCTCTTCCTTTCCCTTTTAAAGGTTCATCCCTAAGGAGGGTTAGCTGGGTGGTAATATGGTGAATACATTCTGGGTTGTAGGTCCCTGCAGGCTCCCTTCTTAATTTCCTCCCTCCAGTGCCAGATAAGATCAGCATTTCCACCACTAGTGTTTCATGACTGTGGTTAAAGCATCTCAGTGCTTAAATGCTAATAATACTCTTATGAAGAATCATAGCATGAATGAATTTCAGATTCCTTCCTAATAGCAAATTTCTCCAGCAGAGAGAAAAACAGAACAAGGGCTCTGCACACCTCACAGGTGTCTTGAAGGATTGTTTTCATGATGTGCAGATGAAGAAAACAACAAGGTTGGAGGGGGTGCCAAAAATGAGCTCTGTGCTTCCCAATCCTCCGTAGTTCCTAGGAGCCCCTGCAGTGGGTCCACAGCTTGAATATAAAACAGAGTTTACAAATGATATATATGTAAACAGAACAGGATTGATAGCTTTTCCTCTCATTGGTTACTTGTTTGTCATCAGAAATGAGTATGATCTACAGTTTTTTATTATTCTTTCCATTGGGAAAGAGGAAAATTTCACTCAACAAACATCTATTCTGCACCCACTATGGACTGGGCACTATGTCAGGTTTTAGGAATGCAATTTATAAAACATATGATTCCATCGTTTGGAGCTTACCATCTAGTAGGGAAGACACCCTAATGCAAGTAAATAAACAAAATCATTACAAATTGTTGTAAGTGCCAAAAAGGAAACAGAGAAATGCTAACAAAGGTGGAGGAGGAATGTTCCTCAGACTGGCAGAAAGGAGGTAACACAGAGGCTGAGATCTGAGAGCTGAGGAGAAGCCAGACACTGATGACTAGAAGAACTGAAGTAGGAGAACCCAAATTCCTTCCAGGAAACCCCAAAATGTGAGTGACCCTAACTTCAGTCTGATCCAACATTCTTGAAAGACAGAATTCAAGCAGTCCCTAACTAGCACCTAAAACAACACCACTTGGCACCATGTACCTTTTCAGTAAAAGCCTCAAGGGATAGAAAACTCTCTTTACTCAAAGAAGAGAAGGGTGGTCTTAATTAAAACAACTAAATATCATATGTCAACATTCTAAAAAGCCCTATTTGATGTTGCAACTATGGTTTCCACCGGGATTGATTCTTGTAACACGCTTGGGGACTTCTAAATCGGGCCCATTCCCTAGAGTCCAGGCTGGTGGGCAGAGAAGACTGCATCTGAGGGGGCTGGGAAAGAGCCAGCAGGGTGTGGTCCAGAGGAGGCTTGGCATCAGAGGAGTCAAAACAGTTAGACTCAAGTGCACAGAGTGGGGGCAGTGAGGAAGGAGGGAGAAGCACAGCGGTGGGGAAGCCAGGCCACAGAAATTGTGCAAGACGCCAGGCACGCAGGCATCACTGGGGACATCTCTCAGCCGGCAGCAGGGTAATGACCCCTGATCTGGTTTTTTGGGAACTGGGCCTCTAGACTCAGAGGGGGGTGTTGACATGGGCAAAGCACAGCTTTAGCCTAGGAGCTGGGTAACTAGGCAATGTATTGGGACAGAGCCTTGGACAGAGTACAAGGTGGGTACTCATTATCAGAGTTGATGTGAGGTGCTGCTAGATATATTTATTGGTGGTAACATATACTAGATGACTTCAAAGTCATAAATCTAAGGAATGCCAGTAGTGAGACTTCCACGCACCTCATCAAGCATGATGGTGGGTGGGAGATGATTTTTGGCAGGGGATCTGATACTGCTCTGAAATCACCCCAAGCTGGCATCTCCTTCAATTCCATGGAAGGCTAACGCAGCCCTGGGAGGTCATGGCCAGGAAATGGCTTAAGTCCCCTCTATCCCTTTAACCTAGCTGAATTTCTATCACTCTGACTCAAGGCCTTATGGGATGGGGTGCATTCACTTGTGAACAAGGGTTTCCTCTGAGAGAAACTGAAAGCCAGTCATGAACCCATTCTGGAGAGCTCTTACCCTGGGCTCTGGAGCCTGGCCAAGCTGAAGCCCCCTGGGCAGCGGACATTCAGAGCAGGGTGGGAAGTTGTTCCATGCCTTCCTGGGACTTTATTTATTTATTTATTTATTTATTTATTTATTTATTTTAAGGATTGAAATATCATGTAGAGGGGCTTAAGCTAACAAACGTTTAAGCCAAAATTGTACATTTGGAAACCAGTGTCAAAACCTACATAGGGTGTCATTAGCTGGGGAAAAGCCAATTAAAAAAAACAAAACCCCAAAACCACCACCTATTTTGGAATAGTTAAGTGCTATTTTCTAGGCTCTGTGCTAAGAGATTTTATGAATTATCACTTCATCCTTATAATAAACTTATGATATCATTTGACACACATCCCCTTACAGATAAAGAAACAGATTCAGTAACGTGCACAATTAGTAGGTGGTAGAAGTGATATTCAAACACTTCTCTTTGTCTACAACCTGCTTCTTTTAAGTGCTTCTCATATATTTTTACGGAAAAGAGCAAGATACAAAGTGTACCCCATTGCAACTCCAATGTGTAAAGTAGGCAATTAAAAGAATAAAGATTTGAGGGGCACCTGGGTGGCTCAGTTGGTTAAGTGACTGCTTTCGGCTTGGGTCATGATCCCAGGGTCCTGGGGTCGAGCCCCACATGAAGCCTGTCACAGGGCTCAATGGGGAGCCTCCTTCTCCCTCTCCTTCTGCTTGTGCTCCACCTGCTTGTGCTCTCCTGTTCTCTCTCTGTCAAATAAATGAATAAAATCTTTTAAAAAAAAAAGGTTATTAAAAGAACAAAGATTTGAAAGAAAAAAATGAAAGTGGTTGTGCCAGTACAGTGGATCTGTGGGAACGCTTTAATTCTCCTTATTTCTAAACTATTTTAACTTTATCGTGTTATTTTTATAATTAAAAAATTTAAAATATATTTATCTTCAGCCTTCGGGCTAAATTTGGTGTTCCCTTGGGGTGACTGCTGGGAGCTGCCTCTCTTCATTTCCGCAGCACTCATGCCTGGGAAAATCTGTCTTTATTTGGGCTCTGAATGCCACCCTTAAATGGAATAAGGTTAGCCTGAGGCACCCACCCCAGGGGCGGAGCTGTTGAAGGTCGGCCAGCTGCACCTCTGGATGTAGCTGAGCATTGCAGTGAGTGCAGGGGCGCTACCCAGCCGCACCATCCCCCTGCCGTGAGCTTGCACTCCTCCCCTCAAGTGCAATGAGTGTGGGAAGCTCTTGCTCTATGTCAGGTCAGGGCCACGGGCAGGCGCTGTTTGGGCAGCTTGGGAACTTACCAGTGGGAGAGTCCCCAGGTGCTCAGACCCGGCAGGAGAGGAGAACCATGCCATATTCCAGGGGAGAAGTTGAGTGTGGTAAGTGAGAGGAAAGTGGCACTGTGGGGCCTTGGGGCAAGGCAAGGACCAGGGAGAGCAAAACCGCAGGAAAGGCTTTGTAGAGTTAAATGCCATCTGAAATTGACTGTGAAATATGAGTAAGATTGTATGTTCCAGGAACCACAAGGAACCGGGAGGGGAAGATGAAGCCAGGAGGCGGCAAGTGCACATGTGGAGAATGCTGGAGAGTGTAACTGACTCAGAGGGCAGTAAGGAGCTACGGAGTTTCTTTGGGGAGTGGGGTGACCAGCGCGGTACTCGAGGCTGACTAGAGACAGAAGCTTGTCTACAGGCTACAGAGGGAAGACCCAAGAGGTTGGGAGGCTGTGGTCATCCATGAGGCTCCCTTTTGAAGTAGGGATGAAATGAGATAACACAGAGCCATGGAGACTAGGTGTAGGGTGGGGATTGTGGTAGGAGATGGAAGCCAGAGATAATGAAGAGGTTTCAGATCTGTGTGACCATTTATTCATTTATTTCAACAAAATTCATTCCATTCATTTAGTTAATAAGAATATAACATGGGCCTGCTTTGTGCCTCACTCAGTGCCAGGACCTGGGGACCCAGAGAGGAAATCTGTGGGAAGACCCTCTTAGCCTCACCTGCCTCTTGTTCCAGCTGTCTGTGGGTGTGGACCCACTTCACACAGATGCACCTGACACCCCTCCAGGCTTCCCTTACTGACAGGGGTAGAACTCTGCTCAGCACCTATCCCAACAAATGAACAACCCAGAACTGTTGAGTAATCTGTGCAATATAGGGCAAAGCTCTGACCACGAGGGGACAGAAGCTCTTCTTCCACTCCTACCCCCACCACCCTGATGGTTCCAAGACCTAGTTCTTAGCACTTCTTCAGGGTATAGTTAGATTGAACAACCGGTCCCACTTAGCAGTGCCTAGCTTGATAATACATCTTCCTATTGGATCTACTGCCCTCTCTGTCTCTCTCCCCTTATTGCCTACTCTTGTTCCCAGAACTGTACACCTTAATAAGGTGTCAGCACATCAGTCTCTCCCTTAGACTCCACTCCCTGGGGAATCCAGATTGAACCAATGATTCTTACTTGAACTCTAGCTGTTCTCACTCTAGGCAAAATTACACAGCATTCAGACCAAGCCTGGAACATCAAGGTTAATAGCAATACTTCACTTCTAGAACAAGTACAGTATAGGAGTGTAGGTCAAAAATCCTGACATTTCTGTTCAGCATTTATAGAGAATCCCATAGTTTCTTGTGTGTTAGTCTTGTCTGCCTCGATAGATCTTAACGCCAAGACCCTGTGTCTCACAGCGTTTAGACAGTGCTGGGCAGGCAGAAGATGCCAGAAAGCATCTGCCAAGTTGAACTAAAGTTGTTCTCTTTAATTTCCCTGGATTCTACGTTGTCTTTCGCTGCCTTGTTTTATCTACCAACTAGTTTCCAAAAGGGCATTTCCTTCCTCTCCTTGTACTGCTTGTGCACGGTAAAATAGCACTGCTAGAAACTTCCATCTAGTGTGAAAGTGTGACCATGCTCCAACAGATACAATGTTTTATCCAAAGAGCTCCCCCTTCCCAAGCAGTGGCTTTAGAGGTTCTGCCTAGGAAATATCCAAGCTGGTTGCTGCCGTCTGCTTTTGTGTCCCTCTTCCCAGGACAAGTCCCCTCTCCCATCCACCCTCACCAACAAACCATAACAATCTCCTAGTTTTGTTCAGCTTTTTAGTAGGAAAGGAAGTTAAAGTGTAGAAAGAAATTATTTTCCCCTCCCCATTTAATCAAGGACATCACTGCCACTAACTTGTCTTTCTTCCTCTCCATCCCTAAAATAGTCTCAAGATTTGGGGAAAATAAAAAGTTGCTAGTTCTCTCTCTCTCTCACACACACACACACCACACACACACACACACACACACACACACACACACACACACACGACAGGGCCCCTATCTTAATATTTACAACAGCTCTTAACCCAAAGGGCTTTCTGGGAGTGGGAGGTAGCCAAAGCGATGGTAGTGGCCTTCGTCTCAGCCTCCTCTGCCAGGCTCAGGCGGAAGACCAGGGGAAGAGGTGTTGAGACTGGGACATCCAGGGCACTTTGGCTGCTGAGAGAGTGAAAGGCACCCTCTGACTGCTGGGGCTGGCTGTTGTTAGGGCATGGATAGAGCTGCTCCAGTGGCAGCTAAGCTTTCAAGGAGAAACACGTCTGGCTTTTCAAATATGCACACTTTCTGTTTCCTTTTCCTGGCACCCACTTAGACCCTGCCATTCCAAGCCCCCTTGCTCATTCCTTCCAACACTTTCTGTCCACCCTGTTGACTTTCCCTGCCCACCCAGCTGAGCACTGGGTCATGGGCAGCTAAGTTCATGAACAAATGACTCGTCTTCCCAACTAAACCCCGGGACATTAGAGAGTACATATGACATTTCTTTCTGTCACCCTCTGTCTCTAGCACATGCATCACAGGATTTTTAAAACAGAAAGGAATCTCTAGCAATTAAATTCAAGTGTTACTTTCCAGGAAACAGCTCTGGAGAATGAAGAATTCTCAATGTTGAGCAGTCGCCCAGCCCAACCTTCTAATTGCTGCTGTGATCTCTCCCTTGCCTGACAGCAGTCATCCAGTTTCTTCTGAGCACTTCCACTGGCAAAATAGCAGAGTGGTTAGGATCAGTCAGCTTGGTTTCACAGATCTGGGGTCAGAGCCCAGTTTTCTACTTACGCAACTTTATAAGTTCTTGTTTCTCATCTATGAAATGGTGTGATAGCATTTAACTCATAGGCCTGCTATGAAAAGTAAATTAAGCAAATAATACCTAGTATCAATTGATTACTAATTAAATATTAACTATTATATTATTGCGCCATTTCCCAAGACAACCCAGCCTATCTTCAGGTAGCTCTGTTAGCAACTTCTAAGGTTTCTTTTAGTTGAAATCTATACTCATGGAGTTTCCATCTTGTGTGAGCTGCCCTAAGTCATCAAGTGAGTTAGAATTAGTGGCAGAGTTGGGACTAGAATGGGCCAGGCTGTCTGTGAAATACATGCTCCATGAATCAAAAAAGAAAGCAATTTGCCATAAATCAAAAGAAACACATCTGAGAAAAGAGAAGTAACAGAGCAAGTTGAAAAAGACTTTAAAAATGCATGTTTAAAATCCTCAAAGGAGGACACCTATATGTGGTTTAGTCAGTTAAGCATCTGCCTTCAGCTCAGGTCATGATCTCAGGGTCCTGGGATTGAGCTCCTCATCGAGCTCTCTGTTCTGTGGCTAGTCTGCTTCTCCCTCTGTCTCTGTGATCTTTCTCTCTCAAATAAATAAAGTCTTTAAAAAAATAAAATAAAACCCTCAAAGGAATAAAGAATGGAGTAGCATCCACCAAAGAAACTGGCCTTACAAAGCAAGAACATGCAAATATGAAAAAAAAAATTCAAGTGTATATCTTTAAAATGAAAAATAGAACATTAAAATTTTAAAAAATCATCTAAGTTAAAGATTGGACAGAGCTGAAAAGAGAATTACTGAATTGGGAAATAGAATTGATGAAATTTCTTAGAATTTCAACACAGTTAATTAAAAAACTAGAAAATCTAAAAAGGAAATGAAAAGACATGGAGGAAGTCCAATGTGGTCTAATGAAAGAGTTTTAGGAGAGACTTAAGAAAATGACAAAGACACAATAATTGAAGACAGAATGGTGGCTATTTCTAGATCTGAAGGAAGTCATAAGTATTCAGCTTTATAAAGCTCATCAAGTATTAAATATGATAAATCTCCAAACTCCATATTACAGATAAACTATAAAACACAAAAATAACAAAAAAAAAATCCCAGAATTTATGGAAGAGATAGATTAACTGTAAAAGAACAATGGTAGACTCCTCATCAGCAACAACAGAAATTCTTTGGTAAAATGCAGAGGGAAGAATCCAAAAATTTAGCAAGATAGGAATGTTGGAGTATATATCACATAGAACCCCACTCATTTACCTCTTAACTTTGTCCCTGAAGAGGGCTCAAAGACATTTCTCTTTGCCACCATATTGAGAAATGCATGCCTTTTAGAGTAAAGAAGTGACATGACTCTGGAGAACTGATGTAATTCTGTAGCAAGATGGAGAAAACTGTCATTTTTCCACATGAAAGTTACTTGATTGTGGTGTTTTCTTTTTGTTGTAGAAATAGAATCATTTTCCAGATGAACAGCTGCATACTAAGTGCCAGGGTATGTATTGACTTACTATGCTAAAAAGATGATGTTTGGAACTAAATGTAGCCTCCACCTGATTTGGTTTATGAGCGTCCACTGTCATGCTCCAAGATCTGTCTTTTACATAAGCCAAACAAATAAAGTAACCTTGCCTCTTTCAAGGTTTTATTAGTTCTAGTCTCTGTGATTCCACCATCGTAAACAGAGTGCTTTGGTTTGCCATTTCACTAGGGTAGCTTCAAGGATTCCACTTTCTTCCTATCATGATAGCCTTCACAGTACAGGTCAGGAGAAAAAGAAGGATTTTTTTTTTTTTTTTTTTTTTTTTTATTTTTTGGTTTTTTTTTTCCCCATTTTTTCTAAGGAATATGGGGGTGGGTGGGTGGGATGTATTTGTGATCTACTGGGATTATTGTGATATGGGCAACGCTGCAAATTTCATGTGTTTCCTTCTTACCATGTTGGCCAGGGAGGAAGCCTGAGGTAAAGTCACCTACCCTGATACCCTATGACATGATGCCCTCCCCAAAGACTCCACCCTGGCTTATGTGTCAGAGAGATATTCTGGGTCCTCAGGGTTAAGCTCAGAGCCAGCATTCAATAACCTCTGAAAATGTCTGGGTATTTCCTTCCACCACAACATACAGTTACCTGGGAAATGGCCATAGAAGGCCTACTTGGGGAAGACTAGAAAGATTTGTAGTATATATTGGTGGCAATATCTCCGGCTACTTTCTCAAGGATTTTCAGCCTTTCTTTCATTTAAAGGGCTCTGGGTCTTTGAGTTGATCCTGATCTAGATTTTCTACCATGGTGATTCAAGTCAGGCTTATATTTTTCAGACCTAGAATTCCTTGGATTATACAGATCAAGAAGGAATGTATTGAGCTGTTCCTCCATGTTGCTCCTAGGGATGCATCATTCACAACACAAGGATTGCTGTGGGTCTAACTTGCTGATTTTACTCTGGCCCTGAAGCCATTTATGGTAACCATGCCCATCCTGTCTCTGATGGCTAAGTGCTGCTACATTGCCTCTCCTACTTCAGGATCCCATCATCTCCTATGAACTCAGGGAACACATTTCAGTTGCAGCATCTCCCACCTTCAGTCCTAGCCTAAAAGAACATGGTTTACAGATAGATCTGCACAATATGCTGGTGCCAACAGTTAAGTGGACTCCTGTAGTAGTATAGTTCTATTTAAGAGGTGTCTCTGAAGGAATGTAGAGGAGAGAAATCCTTCCATGTGCAGAGCTTTAAGTGGTACTTTGTCTGAAAGGAGAAATGGCCTGAGATCTAGATCTAAGCCAATTCATGAACAGTGACTAATGGTTTGAAAAAATAGTTAGGAACTTGTATGGAGTAAGTGAGGGATTTATGATAAAGCATTTCTGGGAAAGAGGCTTATGAATTGATTAATCACAATGGGTCCAGGATGTGAAAATGTATTTATTCCATGAGAATGTTCTCCCAAAGCTGTCCACAATGCAGGAGGCTCTCAAACAGTATACAAGATGTCTTGCCTTATGAATGTAAGTCAGCCTCTCCTAGTCACCCTCATATTTAATCAGTGAGGTTATGAACATCATCATAGTGGCAGGGTTACAATTACAGATAGGATACAGCATGCATTTTCCTTCATGGAGACTGACCTGGCCACCATCATTTCTGAGTATCCATCTTCCCTGAAACAGTTACTAATATTGAACCCTCAGTATGGTACCATGACTACGAGATACCAAACTAGGGCTTGCCTGAAAGATTAAATTAAATCCTTTAATGGTGGAGTAGGCAACAATTTGGTTCTCACTGAAATAGGTATTTATCTGGATTTGCATTTTTCTCTCTGCCTACCATGATGTCAGGAACATCAATTAAGGCTTTAATGAATGCCTGATTCAGTGTCATGAAATTTTACATGAAGCTGTTTCTAGCATTATGGTAGTGATAGTTTGTGTAACCCCCAAATTGTGGTTTAACCTAACCTACATTTATTTCTTGACCATGTAATGTTCAGTGTACACGTTTCATATGGGTGGGTTTCAACATTCCTTTATGTGGTGTTTAGGAGCCATCTTGTGGCTCCATTATTCCCTAGAAACTCAGAGTTCTCAACACTCTCAAGACTAGAGGAGAAAATGTGGATATTCCTCATTATCTTCTTCAAAATCCCAACCCGTAAGTGATACACATTATTTCTACTTAGAGTTCATTGGTGACAGCTAGTTATATGGATCTAAGGGATGCTGGGAAATGTAGTCTACCCCAACATCAATCCTATACTATATGAATATTGGATGGACAGCTAGTCATCTAGGTATAATGTTATCAGCTTGTCAACAAGGTTGACTGGTCATCAATACTAGCTCACACCTTTCTTTCCATACTTACACACTTAGCATGCACACAAACACAAACACACCCAATCTCCCACCCCATCACTATATCTAGCTCAAAGACGAGGATGTATGGGTGATATACAGTAATCTCTAGCAAGTCTAGATGTAGCTCCTTGTGGTACAGAGACCTCTATCTCAAAGACAACTATCATCTCTCCACTAACAACCACTCAAAATACAATGTGGAGGCAGGAACAGGAAAACCAAAATAAAATTCCATTTTAGAAGAGGGAAGAAGTAGCAGGGCAGTCACTTATCCACAGAAATGATAAAGTCTTGCTGGGTAGACACAGTAAAGACTGTTTGCTCCAGTGTGTGAGGGTGGAATTCCTTGACTAAACCTAAATTCTGATCTCTGGAGGAATTTCCTTATCCATCATTCTCTGGGGTCTGACTGCACCTTTGACCCTGAGATCGTGACCTGAGACCAAGGCAGAGGCTTTAACCCACTAAGCCACCCAGGCGCCCCCCACCCCATGGAGTCTGACTACAGCTTTGAAAGACTGGTCCATGTCCATTTTTCCTCCACAGCCTTATCTGAAGTGAGGATTGCTGAGCTGGCCATCCTTGGGACTCTATGGCATTCACAGCTTGGAGAAAAAAAAAAAAATATATATATATATATATATAGCTGGAACTATATAGCTGGAAAGCTAGCACAAATTTAGAATACTGACAGTTATCTTACAAGGTGTCTGGGGGGAATCGTTTTATTTTTGTTTTTGTTTTTAAAATCAGGATTATGATTTCTCGGACAACAGAGTTCTCTCAAATACAGTAGGCTTTTGGGGCGCCTGGGTGGCTCAGTGGGTTAAAGCCTCTGCTTTCGGCTCAGGTCGTGATCCCAGGGTCCTGGGATCGAGCCCCACATCGGGCTCTCTGCTCAGCAGGGAGCCTGCTTCCCCCTCTCCCTCTGCCTGCCTCTCTGCCTACTTGTGATCTCTCTCTGTCAAATAAATAAATAAAATCTTTAGAAAACAGACAAACAAAAACAGTAGGCTTCTAATCTATTTGCTTCCAGTCAATTTCATGTGCCTATAGACATGCCCAGAAATCTTTCCTAGACATAAGTCTTGATACTGCCTCGTCAGTATCAAGATGCTTCCTCATCCTCATGCCTCTGTCAACTCATTGGAGGCTACCCTGAGGCCGTCTGAAGCAAAAGCTTGAATATGAAGTTGAAGTTGATCTTTCTCATAGACTGAGTCCCTCTATGTAACTGTGAAATCTTAATGAACCTTTGGACCTTTGCTGCACACACATATTTTGTGTCTTAACTCCCGTTGTTTGGGGATCAGATGATTTGACTTTTCCTATCCCTTAAGGTCCCATATCTCTACTATCCCTAATACCTCCCATTTCCACTTTATTAAATCACTAAACCCAAATCATTTTAGTGTCTGCCTGTGAGGAACCTGACCTAAGATCTTTGTATATGTCTGTTTCCCTTTTGGGATATAAATTCTACCATGGTGAAAACTTTTTATGCTCATTACTGTATCTCAGTGCTTAGACTAGTGTCTGGCACACAATTTAAGGTGCTAAATAAATATCTATTGATCGAATGAATGGAATAGGAACAACTAAACCTTTATTTGGTAAATGAATGAAATGAATTTAGTGCTCTCCTTGAAAGATGTTCTGGTAAACATATTTTCTTTCATTTCATTATACGCAGTGATGTTTTATAGCCTGTAATGCAACCCTTATGGATTGGCACTTTGGAAGTCTGCCTGGTTGGCCTGTGCCCAGCTCTCACTGAATGAATGAACATGGTGTGTGCCTACAGCTAGGAAGATAGCAGAGGACACACAATGGGGGGAAGTGAGGTAAAGCAGGGCTTGCCTTCTAGGTGCAGTCGGGTTGGGACAGCTCTACCATTGGCAATCAATATGGACAGAGAGCTCTGCAAGCTGCCACCACCCTTCTATACAAGCAGTCACATTTCCTTTTGGCCAAGCAAGGAAAAGTCACCCTTTCCTTGTGGAGATGTGGGAGAGGAGGGATTATGGCAGTTCTCGGTGTTTCCCCCTGATAAGACAAACCCTGGGGCCTGATGCCTGGTCCCATTGTTAATCCATCACTTCTTTAGAACTTTGCTGAGGGTGGAACAGGGGTGGGTGCAGTTAAAACTGGCTAAAAATAAGCCTTGAAACAGACACTGCCAGGAGCAGGTGTTTTGGGAAAGTCGAGTTTGACTTCTGAAAAGGAGTACCTCATAAGGCCTTTGCAAGGGGAAAGTGGGCATCTGATGGCAGTGATGCCCTAGGCCCCATTAAGGAAGGCTGTCCAAGACTTCCATCCCACCCCCAACCTCTAATACCACATACCACCCCCCCATCATGGCTAGTCCCCATGACTTTACTACCTCTTGCCCAATATAGATTCACAAGTCACCACCTTCTGACTCAAGGATTATAGAGACTCTCAAAATAAGTTGCACTGAACAACTGCTGTACCCAGAAACAGATTGAGTGTAAATTCCAAGGCCCTGGTTCCAAACCCCGCACACACTTAAGCCCCTGCCTTGTGCCCCTGTAGGTACCTGACTGGGAAGCAAATAGACACAGCAAGTCTTTCTGACCCTGTACTCCATTTTTATACCAAGAATAGGTTGGCCACGTCTAGGTCAATGCATTTACAGCTCTCTGTAGTGTGAAATTCTTCAAATACAATGCCCTATCAGCTCACATACAGAACTCACACTGAACAGTCTTGAATGAATTGTGGGAAAGGTGTGGCTGAACTTCAGCCACTTTGTTCCTCCTCTGTCTCTCCCTCCTGTGGGTCTGGGCAAGCTATAAGCATCCCTTCTGTCATACTCAGGGAAGAAAAGTGTGAGGGCCAGAAAGCCCCAGCAGAAAGGGACACCCTGAAGAGCCAGGACCTGGAACTTGATCCTACCTCATGTCAGTATTATACCAAGGAAGCTGGGCCAAGCTAAACTTTTAAACCTGTGTGTGTGTGTGTGTGTGTGTGTGTGTGTGTGTATCTAGATCTAGATCTTGATCTAGTTAGATAGATATACATCTATCTATATATCTAGATCTCGATATCTAGATATATAGATAGATGGATGCGGGGTGTCAGTGGCCTCAGCTGAGAGGAGAGAGGCCTTGAGGGTCAGGGTTTCAGGCAGGGCCAGGGACTATGAGCAGACTGTCTTGGCCCAAACAGAACTACAGTGTTTACAGTGTTAGCATTTGCAGATGACAGTGGAGAGGAAATCATGAAGGATCCAGTTTCCAGTTACTGGACAACTTTGAAGGTCAGAATGGGAAGCCTGGATCTGATCCAGTGGGCAATAGGGAACCACTGTAATTTTCTGAGCAGAGAAATATCTCATGAAAGAGATCCCAGAAGAATAGTGTCCATGTCCTCATAAAATCGGCCCTAAAGAGGCCTGTGTCTGGACTATACAACTTCTGATGATGACTTCATAATGTCTCTTGCATCCTCTCCTTCCCTTCCATCGTCTCTGCCTCACCTAAGTTTAGTTGCCCAGTTGTTCCGCCCAGGCCCTTGCTCAGCTTCCTACTGGTCCTCACCTTCCATGCCCCTGTATGAGTCCAGCCTCCTTTCTGATGTGGCGGTCTCCCTGAAACACAAACCTGGCACAATATGTCACTGCCTCCTTCAGTTCCAATCCGCGTGATGCTACAAGCCTCCCTTTCCAGCATTCTCCTCACTACCCCCACCTACACCTGAGGCTCCCCATGCTCTTCCCTGTCCCTGGCTGACGCACGCTGCTCCCTCCACCCACTCTTCTTCCCCTCTCCAGCATCCTTTACCTTCTCTCAGAGCCTCTGCTGAAGATCTGCTATTCCTTAAGGCCTGGTTCTAATCTCGTGCCCCTCAAAAACCCTTTTAAGATCCTCTGAAATAGTCTCTCAAGGCACTGTGTTTGTATATCTAGTGTATCTGGTCTAGCACTTCTCTGTCTGCCTAGTGTCAGGGTTATTTATAAACGTCTGTTTCTCCTATTATGCTGTACATTCTAAGAAAGCAAAAACCGAGCTAACAAAATATATAGTTGAATTTTTTGTACTGGCTAGCAGAGCTTATTAATTTTGGCAGGTGGGTAGCTCTATAGAAATTTTTAAAACTAAGAAGAGCCATGCTGAGCCCAGGACACTCTGAACTTTCAAGACCCACACACTTCCTAGCCCTGTTCTATGGTAGGTGAGGTCAGCACCAGATAAGAGACGCTGAGTAGGCCAAGAATCTCCCACACCTCTCCCAGCCCAGTGTTATGTCTAACAGTGGAGCCAGGCTGGCGATTCGGGGACAGGCATGTCGTCAATATCATAACACTAGGATGTTACCCACCATGTGACTTAAGTCCCTTTGCTCCCCCTCTGGATCTATCATCTGACTATGGAGACTTGGGGGAATACAAGCACTTAGCAATGAGCAGAATGGTTATTTAGAAGAAACAGTAGCCATCTGAGATAATTTACTGATCCTGTCTACATGAAGGGCTCAGGACCACAGACTGTAGGAGACATAATCCTGAAACATTAAGAATGATGATAAAGTACAAGTCAGTTCACAGCCTACAGATAGGTTGTGGTCCTGAATCACATGTGTTGGAACTTAATAGGCTTACTTCAGAGAAACCTATGAACAGGAGAGGGAGGTTTCCAGGCTATTCCACAGGAACTTATTTAACTCACAATGTAACTAACTATAGTACCTTAACATTACAGCCTTTAAAACCTGACTCCAGCAGAAAAAGCCACTCTGCACTGTAATATGGAAAGCTGTCTCTGCCAAGGGCAGCCCCAACACGGACTTGGAGATCATGTCCTCTGCACAGGCCGCCACAGTGACAGAAGTTCTGAGTTCCTACTGCCCTCTGCTAGTATAAATGGCCAAAAGGGAGAGCCTCAGGAGTTTCCAGTGTTTGTAAGTGGGTGCCTAAGTGTCCCCAGCAGCAAGAAGAAGAGGGGACTTCATCTGTTTCCTTCAGATGGGAGTCCTTGCCCAGATTGGATGCTTATATGGAATAAATGTTCACTGAAGATGATTTGCAAGCTAAGAGCCTATATGCTGAATTAAGTGAGTTGGAGAATGTCGGAGGTGAAGAGACTGTTTAAGGTTGGCTAATCCAATCCCCACATTTTATAGAGGAGGAAGCTGACAGTAAAAAAGCCAGATGACTTGCCTATGGTTCCACAAAATGAGTGGCACAACAGAGCTGTGAATCCAGACCTTCCACGGAGCAAGTCATTTCACTTGAGCTCAGTTTCTTCTGCTGCTAAGTGGGAAGGATACCCCCTCCCCTGCTGTGAGGGTTATTGGGAGGTTCATATAAGGACCAGCACATTTAGGAAATCTTTACAAACTGCAAATGCCATGGAAATGGTAGCTACTTCTACTTCATCTACTCTGCCTCTAACTGCCTCATTCTCCAACTTGGTGCTAAAATAAGTGACCCAGGAGCCAGGATGTGTGGTGGCAGGACACCCCAGAGGCAGCAGCCCTCAAATCCTGCTGGCCTGCCAGCCTAAAAAGTGGTGTGGCTGACACCTCTCTTTGGGTAGGCAGTAGAAGTGTGCCCCAGCAAGAGGGGCTGATCTCCTGGAGAAGGTTTCTGAGCTTCAGAGAAGACATGCTTGCGAGAAACAACACTAGAAGCACCCCCAGATGTCTGTCAGAGTGGCTCTGGGAGCACCCTCAGTGTCCCAGGAGGAGGCTCTAGAGAGCCAGGAGTGAGTCCTCAGCAGAAGACCCTCCTTAGAACAAGCTGCTCTCCTCCCTATCCCCCCTTTGCCCTTTCAAATAGACTGGTTTAGGTTGCCTGCTCATGTTTCATCCTCTCCCACATGCAGATGTTCTTGGAATAAGTTAAACAGTATCTTGTAATTGTTTGCCATTGATGGGTTCCTTGTTTTTTTCCCCCCATCACTCTACACTACTCTATACCACTTTTAGAAGTGTTCCATCCACTACTGCTACTCAGTTAGTGGGTTTCAATGGCTGGTGGGAGCTCACACATCTGGGTGCCAATGGCTTGCCGAGTTCTGGTTGATTGGTTTTCCTTGTGGCCCTGGTGATCCCAACATCTCTCTGTGCTGAGCGTTCACAAGATGGCAGGTAATGGTAACAACCTCTCTGACAGTGATGTCACATGGCAAGTATGTTACCTCTTGTAAAGTGTGGAACAGCTCTAAGTAAAAATCATAGTGGGAGTTAACATTTATTGAGCAGTGGATGTGTCAGTGGGTGATGCGGGTGTTACCTGGAAGATCTTATTTAAACTTCACAACAGCCCTCTGAGGTGGATGGACTATTTTTATTTACATTTTACAAATGAGGAAACTAAGACTTCAATAACTTGTCCCAGGTCCCACAGCCAGCAGAGGAAGTGGGATCTGGTAATGTCCATTTAGGTCAGTGGATTTGGTATGTGGAATTACCCCAATATAAAGGTAAAAATAAAGGTACCTTTAGGCTACATCATTTATGAAAAGTGCTCTCATGTGCACAACATGAAAAAATGATCACCCTTAACGATTCTTTTGTTTTAGGCCAGGAAGGGGTTCACAGTGGTCTGATGTGAGCCTGTGGCCCAGAGAGGATCTTGTGTGTAGCAGGCTCTACGTGGACACCAAGTTCTCCTGATGGTAGTCGCCTCTGTAGGTTAGTCTAAGGTACCCCCAAAGGGCTGAGCTGGACCCCTCCAAGGTCATGTGACTTTGAACAACAGGAAGTCCTGAGAGAATTCCAAGGAGTGCCTACCCGCCAGAGTCCCCCGTGAGCGGATCCTCATGGGTGCCTATCGAGTCTTGATAGAGCCGTGGGCTCTAGTGGGTGCGACATCTGAGCCAGCGTGTTGCCTCACATGCAACAAGGCTGATGCCAACCCACGCAGCCTCTCTTCCTGTGGCCTCTCCCCCTTCCCTCTCTCCCTCAGGAGACTACGAGGTGGGATATTTTGTTGGCAAGCTCTGTGAATAGGGACCAGTCAGGATAGGAAGGGGGTGGGCATGAAAATCTCTTTGTCACCACAAGCACAGCTGAGACTGGGCCCCATCCAGTCACACTCTGACACCAGCTCCCACAGCAGCCACGCCCTCAGCTCAGTTTCCAAGAATCAAAGTGGCTGTGCCCAGTGACTCCTGGGGTGCTGACAGAGCTGAAAACTCAGGCTGAAAAGTGACTCAACACAAAGTCAGAGCCTAAAAACAATGCTTTCTCAGCCCATATCCCCATTCTGCTCCCGTTTCTATGTCTTACTCAGGAGGTGTTCAATCTGTCTGTTACATGCTAAAGAGGAGTACCACACACACAGCAGTGTCAACGTTGTGATGGTCCTGTAGAACTTCTCTGTAAAGGATTTCAGCAGACATGTATCACAGACACACAGGAAGCCCAGGAGGCCAAAGGTTTGTGTCACACAGAAAGCATGACTTCTGCCAAACTTTGTGGTTCGTTAAATATTAATCCACAAAGGATCATTCCATCTCCTCCAAAAGGGGATGGCATGATAAAAAGGGATAGGAAGACATCTGGAGAGAGGAGCATTCCAATTACCAAGCAGAAGACTTTTACTCCAAGGTGAAACTACATCCCCTTTCCCCTGCCCTGACCAACCCCTCCCCAGCTCCCTTACAGGCGATGGTGGAATCTACAGAAGCCTGAGAGTGTCTAAAGCAATGTTATCGCTAAGCTTGATAGTGATTGTCCCGGCCACAAAGGGACTAAAGGTAGTGAGCCCACAGTTCTGACCTCTCGTGAGCTGGAGAATTCCTTTCTCTTTGGGGATGCTGAGACTTCAGACTTCACGGAGGAGTCTCTATGATGAGAGCAAGGCAGGCATGGGAGAACCACTCAGCCACTCAGAGCCTACATTTCCTTCCTCTGATGGATGCCTTCTGTACTGCTGCTTTGCTCACTTCCTGATTCACCAGCAAAACTAGGTCAAAGTAACTTTAGCTCAGTGTGTGTCCCTCGTCTGGCCAGTCCTCCAACAGACCCACTCTATGTAATAAGTGTATGGACAGTGAGTCCAAAGGACACACATTAAAAACACAGAAGCAATGTGGAACAGGGAGAGGGATAAAATAGAGAACAGTGTGGGACGGGAATCCATGGGACAGGGAGAAAACAGCAGTTCAAAAGGTTCCTGAATAAACCAGCAGTGATGAGGAGCCATAAACTGAGGAGTGTGACCACATCAATTCACTACACCCGGGGGTCAAGAGAAAATAAATGAATAAATGAATGAATAAATAAAGTGGCCTGCTTCAGAATTAAACTCTGAAAGAGTACATTGGACTGAGACAGAAAAGAAGTCACCACTCATTCACAAAATAGTCACTGGAGGTTTGGGGAAAACACAGGTCATGATCTCAGGGTCATGGGATCTCTGCTCAGCAGGGAGTCAGCTTTTCCCTCTCACTCTCCCTCTGTACTCTCTCTTTCTCTCTAATAAATAAATAAAATCTTTAATATATATATTTATATATATATATCTTTAATATACATATTAAAGATTTTATTTATTTATTTAAGAAAAAGAGATTATATAAAATATATAAATAAATATATATAACATATATAAATAAACTCTTTAATTTATATATTAAAGATTTATATATTAAATTATATTTATATAATTTAATTATATTCTAATTTAAATTATAATTATATATTTGATTTATATATTAAAATCTTTAATATATATTAAAGATTTTATTTATATATTTTATTTATTTATATATATTATATATATATATATAAAATAGCCCTGCAATTACAACATAGTGGGAAAAAGTCAAAGTCATTGTAGAAAATTCTGCCACTTTTCTTCTGTCGAGTGCAAAGAGATACAGTAAAAGTGCCAAGAAAGAAAGAAATACCATGTGTGTGCCTGGTATACAGCAAATACTTAATAAATATTTATCACACAGTATACAAATTCAGCAATGCATATTTTGTATACTATATGTATTAGAGATGCACACTATTGTGCACACTTTATGTATGTTTTCTTGCACTGTCTTTTTTTTAATTTTTTAAGAATTTTTTATAAACATATAATATATTTTTATCCCCAGGGGTACAGGTCTGTGAATTTCCAGGTTTACACACTTCACAGCACTCACCATAGCACATACCTTCCCCAATGTCCATAACCCCCCTATCCTCTCCCTCCCCCCACCAACCCTCAGTTTGTTTTGTGAGATTAAAAGTCTGTTATGGTTTATCTCTCTCCTGATCCCACCTTGTTTCATTTATTCTTTTCCTATCCGTCAAACCCCCTATGTTGCATCTCAACTTCCTCATATCAGGGAGATCATATGATAATTGTCTTTCTCTGATTGACTTATTTTGTTGAGCATAATACCCTCTAGTTAAAAATAGATGATTAATAAGAATTCTAAGGTTAGTTTTTAAAAGACACAGAGAAAATGTTTCTAAATAGAACTTTTTACCTGTTATTTGTCAAGATCTAAAATATGGTTTTCTTGCAGGATACAAAAATCAATGTGCAGAAATCTGTTGGGTTTCTATACACTAATAATGAAGCAGCAGAAAGAGAAATTAAGAAAAAAAATCCGTTTATAATTGTACCAAAAATAGTAAGATACCTAGCAATCAACCTAATCAAAGAGGTAAACTATACAACATTGATGAAAGAAATTGAAGACAACACAAAGAAATGGAAAGACATTCTATGCTCATGGATTGGAAGAACGAAGTTAAAATGTCTGTATTACCCAAAGCAATCTACAAATTTAATGCATCCCTGTCACAACACCAACAGTATTTTAAGATAGTCTCTTCAACAAATGGTATTGGGAGAAGTGGTTAGCTACATGCAAAAGATTGAAACTGGACCATTTTCTTAGACCTACACAAAAATAAACTCAAAATAGATTGAAGACCTAAATAAATGTGTAATATGAAATCATAAAAATCCTGGAAGAGAACACAGACAATAACATCTCTGACATCAACTGTGGCAACATTTTTCTAGGTATGTCTCCTGAGGTAAGGGAAATAAAAGTAAAAATAAACTATTGATATTACATCAAAACTAAAAACTTCTGCATCGCATCACAGACCTGTACCCCTGGGGATAAAAATATATGTTTATAAAAAATAAAAAATTAAAAAAAAAAACTTCTGCATAGCAAAGTAAACAACCAACAAAACTAAAAAGCAACCTACTGAATGAGAGAAGATATTTACAAATGGTATATCTGAGAAAGGGTTAGTATCCAAAATATATAAAGAATGGATAAAACTCAATACCTTAAAAAACAAATGAGCCAATTAAAAATAAGGCAGAAGACATGAACAGACATTTTTACAAAGAAGGCATACAGGTGGCTAACAGACACATGAAAAGATGGTCAACATCACCCATCATCAGGGAAATGTAAATCAAAACTACAATGGGATATCACCTCACACCTGTCAGAATGGCTAAAACAAAAAAACACAAGAAGCAACAATTGTTGGCGAGGATGCGGAGAAAAAGGAACCCTGGTGCACTGTTAGTGGAAGGGCAAACTGGTGCAGCCTCTGCGGCCAACACTGTGGAATTTCCTCAAAAAGTTAAAAATAGAACTACCCTACCATCCGGTAATCACTCTACTGTGTATTTAACCAAAGAATACAAAAACACTAATTCAAAGGGATACATGCCAATACCCAAATTATGGAAGAAGCCCAAGAGTCCATTGATAGTTGAAAGATGAATGGATGAAGAAGAGGCAGTATGTATATACAATGGAAAAATAGCCATAAAAAAGAACAAAATCTTGCCATCTGCCACAACATGTATGAAGTTAGACAGTATTATGCTAAGCAAAATAAGTCTGTCAGAGAAAGACAAATACCATATGATTTCACTCATATGTGGAATTTAAGGAACAAAACAGATGAGCAAAGGGAGAAGAGAGAGAGAGAGAGAGAGAAACCAAGAAATAGGCCTTAACTATAGAGAACAAACTGATGGTTACCAGAGGGAAAGGGGTAAAAGAATGGGGGAAACAGGTGATGGGGATTAAGGAGTGCACTTGGGGTGAGCACTGAGTAATATATGGAACTGCTAAATTAGTATACTGTGCATCTGAAACTAATATAACACTGTATGTTGACTGCTCTGGAATTAACATTGAAAAATTAAAATAAAATGCAATGACAAAATTAGCATTAAAAAACCCTAAAAAACAAAACAAACAAACAAATAAATAAGTTACAGTTTCATGATTGCTGAATGTCTGTCAACTCATTGTTTTGGATAGTCCTGGAGGGAATACCCCTGAAATATTTTAAGTAAAGTGATGCCCACAGCAATACTAGATTCTGGACTACTACCACTAGTCTGGACTAATCCTATCCCAACTTTAATTTTTTGCCCTCATTCCCTCTCCCTTCAGGTCCAGCCACCTCTGTCTATGAATGTTCACAGCTTTGTCCATGTGGCTTTCTGTGCCTGGAATGCCCTGACTGAAACTTACTTCAAGGCTGGCCTCAAGGTCACTTCCTTTGTAAGGTGGCCTCAGTAACCCATGACAGTAAAAATCATTCTCTTCTCTGTACTGCTTGGTACTCCTCTGGCGCTTTTCACCCAGAGATGTCTGTTTCCCTATGTGACTTCTCCTTTGGCTTCAGGATTCTTGAAGACAAGGACTGGGACTTATTTGGCATTTTATTTCCACATGGTGCTTGACATATGGTAGATAGGCAACAGGTAGTTGCTGAATAGACTTACTGAAGAATTTTGGGTCTGCATTCAGCATCTCTGTTTCTCTACTAACTAATGATGCCCTACAGCTGGGGTCAAAGCCAACCCCACCTCAAGAAGCAGAAGCCAGATGTCCTAACTCCTTTGTTGGGTCTGCTTCTTTGGCAACAGCCACTGGTCCTCCCAGGTTTCTCTTTCATTCTGTTTTCTTTTCTTTTCTTTTTTTTTTTTTAAGATTTTATTTATTTATTTGACAGAGAAAGATCACGAGTAGGCAGAGAGGCAGGCAGAGAGAGAGAGAGGAGGAAGCAGGCTCCTGCTGAGCAGAGAGCCTGATGCGGGACTCGATCCCAGGACCCCGAGATCATGACCCGAGCCGAAGGCAGCGGCTTAACCCACTGAGCCACCCAGGCGCCCCACATTCTGTTTTCTACTCATCTCTATTTTGTGCTTCCCCAGAAGTGAGAATGAGCGAAGCCTCTGTAATGCACACTATTTGAAAAGGTTTTCCTATTAAAAAATGATTTTGTAGAAATGCAATTAAGCTACATTTTACATACTTCTGTAGCCCTCCCAGCACTGCCTACCACAGTTCTTGCCTTGGAAACTATTTGCTCAATTAATACGTGGTTTTACGTAACGCTATATAATTCCAGGGAACTTAAGATGTTTAAGACAGTCAAATGATTCATTATGAGGATACCATTTTTTGTGGGGTATGTAAGTGGGGTTGGGGAAATGAAGTGCCTGAAAAAACTCTGTGCCTGCCCTAATATTACTCTGACAAGCTACTGGGAGACTTGGCATATGCAACTGTGGTTAGCAAACCTGTTTCATGAATGTAGCAAAGATGGACTTCCATTCAACCCATGTGAAAATAAGAGCAATTTTGAATCATTTGTATCAAAATGGATGAAGGTTGATTGTACTGTACATAGAAGCACAGATAGTCCCCACATGCCTCTCTCACATCTAGCCCATTTTAGCCCACTAATAGCATAAGAATAACATAAATTTAAAGCACTTTTGGAGAAGGGGCTTTAGAGATCACTTAGTCAAGTTGTTCTAGCTCAGAGACTGTACATACTCTGGACAATGGTAGAGCCAGAGCTATTTGTAATATTTCAAAAAGTCCAGTGGAAACCATGCGCTTACCAGGAATAATATGACAAAACCTCTAAAGAAGTCTGGTCTATTGATATTTGCTTCTAGTTAGGCTTTTGTGAATTCAGGGTTATAAAACTGGATGATTAAAATCTCTGATTAATTACAGATGGCAAAATAAATTCTTTAAAATGCAGAGGATTTTTAGAGGAAGATTAGTCTTTCAAAATATGAAGTGCATGCAGAGAGAGACAATAAAAGAGGTCCATAGTGGTGAAAAGTTTGCAAACTACTGACTTCACCCAACACTTTCACTTCACAACCCAGAAAAGGAAACCCACTGGGGTAGAGAGACTTGCCTGGGTCACATGGCTAATTGGTGGCAGAGTCAGTCCTCTATTTCCTGAACCAGTGCTTTTTAAAAGCTCCCACACTGGAACATTATCAGCTGCCTTCCCTTCATCTGTTTTTGCTTCCTGCTTTCCCTAACATCATTGTGTGGCCCAAAGAAGCAGGAGTATACCACACCCAGAGGGAAGGAGAATGAAGCGGATACCCAAGAGCAGGAAAAGCTGGAGACCAGCGACACCCACTACTCAGGCTATGATGAGAAGTGCAAGCGTCCTGGGGAAATATCTCAGGACAGGAGCTCAGAGGGATGGTGCAGATGACTGACAGAGGTCGCTGAAGGAAGTACACTTGACAAGAATAAAAATGGCTTCTGTTTCCTAGAAGCGAGGTCTTCCTCATCAAAGGGGCACTGAGAATGGGAGACTCATACTCTGCTGGCTCATGATGGCAAAGCACTGGTCCTGTGGGGTGGGGTGAGTAGGAGTGTGGTTTGGTAGAGAGCCAGAATATATAAAGAGAAATAAACACAAAGGTGTAGAATGACTACCAGTTGTGTAGGGGACACACTTGCCTCTTGAGATTTCTAAGATTTCAGGAGCCCCCACTAGCTGGGATAGATTTTATCCCCCTATCTCTACCCCAAACCCTAATCATCCAACAGGGTTATTCTCATGAGCAGTGTTCCCTACTCAGAATATTTCTTTCTCTTTCTCCTCCCTCCACCCCTCAAAATCCTACAGGACCATTTGACAAAATTCTACACTCAGCTATCAGAAATACTAGTATTTTATAACATGTTGTCTCTCTTGATGGGATTTCCTAGCCCAAGTGGAAAAATACAAATTCATGAAGGGAGACAATTCAATTCTTTACAGTCTGATTCATGGAAGATTAAAGAAAGACCAGCCTTTAAAGCTCATCGAGTCCAATCTCCTTATTCTACAAAGCAGGCATCTGAGTCCTGGGGAAGGAAGTGGCTGGTTTTCAATCATGTAGCCAGTTCGAAGGAAAACCAGTTCTCTTTAGCCTTTACTGTTGGATAGGAAATGGTTCCTTCCCTTCAAGAAGTTTGTGGTGGAAGAATTGCTGCAGGTACTAGCAGGGTGGGTTTGGGATAGAAAGACCTTCCCAAATCATTCCATGTAGGTGGCTACCTACTAAGCTGTCCCCTACCTAGGGCACCTAATGGTGGTTCCTAAAAATCTGGATTAGAGCTGAGGACCCTGTAACAGATAAGTTAAGGTATCATCACAGCCAGAGCCAAGCATCACAAAGGCCCGTCCCTTGCGTGCTTATGGTTTCAGTGCAAGCAGCACCAACTGTCTGCAAACTTATTTTCAGATTTTTGAATTGATAGAACAGATCGAGAAGAAGGCATTTGTCTCAGGTCTTAGATTTGGGGGAACATTCCAGTTCAGTATGGTTGTCTTGTAGCTTTTCTCTGTTGGCTGTCTGTAAAATGTGGTATTCTTCATGGCTCTGTTCCCCTCCTTTCCCTTATACACTTCTTCTGACTAATCTCATCCATTCTTTTACCTCATTTGATTATCTCCTGGCAGTTCCCCTGCGCCCCAGGTCTCTAAATTGAATGGACATCTTCCCTCAGTCGATGCATAATCTGTTAGGCTCCATAACTTTCAGGGAGCCTTCATCAGTCCTTTCCTCTGAGGCCTACCCTACACCTACCACCCTGACTGATTGATACCCTGTGATCTACCATTATAACAGGCTGTGCCCACAGTTTATTATCACTGATAATGGTTATGATGGTTAATTTTATGTTTCAACTCCATCAGCCACTGGGTATCCAGATAATTGGTCAAACCTTATTCTGGGTGTTTTTGTGAGGGTGTTTTGGGATAAAATTAACATTTACATTGGTAGATTGAGTAAAACAGATTGCTCTTCCTCATATAAATGGGCTTCATCCAGTCCATTGAATTTTTGAATAGAAAAAAAGCTGACCCTAATGGCTTAAATAAACAACTCCGGAAACAATAGACGTTGGTGAGGATGGGGAGAAAGGGGAAGCCTCTTACACTGTTGGTGGGAATGCAAGCTGGTGCAACCACTCAGGAAAAGAGTATGGAGTTAAAAAAAAAAAGTTAAAAATAAAGTTAAAAAAAAAAGTTAAAAATAAAATTACATTATGACCCAGCTATTATACTACTGATATTTATCAAAAGGATACAAACATAGTGATTTGAAGGGGCACATGCACCCCAATGTTTATAGCAACAATGTGCACAATAGCCAACATATGGAAAGAGCCCAAGTGTCCATCAACAGATATTGATAAAGAAGATGTGGTATACACACACACACACACACACACACACTCACTCACACACACACACACACACGAATATTAGCCCACTAAAAGTATGAAATTTTGCCATTTGCAATGACATAGATGGAACTAGACTGTATTATGCTAAGTGAAGTAAGTCAGTCAGAGAGAGACAAATACTATATGATTTCACTCATATGTAGAATTTAAGAAACAAAACATAGGGGAAGGGAAGGTAAAATAAAATAAAATAAGAGAAAAAGAAAGAGAGGTGAAACATGAGAGACTCTTAACTATAGGAAAACAACTGAAGGCTGCTGGAGGAAATGGGGGCTGGGGGATGGGGTAGCGGGGTGGTGGGTATTAAGGAGGGCAATTGATATAATGAGCATTGGGTGTTATATGCAAATGACAAATCACCAAAATTCTATCCCCAAAACTAATAATATACTACAAGTGAACTAAATTGAATTTATTTTTTTAAGATTTATTTATTTATTTATTTATTTGACAGAGAGAGAGAGAGGGATCACAAGCACACAGAGAGGGAGGCAGAGAGAGGAGGAAGCAGGCTCCCTGCTGAGCAGAGAGCCTGATGTGATGTGGGGGCTCCATCCCAGAACCCTGAAATCATGACCTGAGCCGAAAGCAGAGGCTTAACCTGCTGAGCCACTCAGGTGCCCCCTAAACTGAATTTAAATAAAAAATTTTTAAAGAGAAAAGGCTGACCCTCCCCTGAGTAGGGAAGAATTTGATGGCCTTTAAACTGGGACATTGGTTCTTCCTGGTTCTACAACAGTCTGCTGGCTTTGGGACTTGAACTGAGATGTTAATTCTGCATATTTTGGACTTGATAGCCTACACAGCCATGTGAGCCAGTTCCTAATAATAAATCTCATATATCTCATTGATTCTGTTCCTCTAGAGAACCCAAATACAATAATTACAGTTATTTATTTCACTGTTTTACTATGTGCTAAGCACAAACACATCCCAACTGACCTTACTCCTCTATATACCCATTCATGATGGGTATTATCTCTATTTTATAGATAAGGAATCAGGCTCAGAGAAGGACAGTAGTGTATTCCAGGTACTCTCATCCCAAAGTCCAGCACCATGCTATATTAATAGGACTCATCAGTTTTCTGGTCACCCCTCTGTGACCGTGACCAAATAAGAGGTTTCTTTTCCTCTCTCTGCACTGCTGACACTCATTAGATCCCAAACCAAATATTTTAACTTTACTTCCAAGTTGCTTTTGACAGACATTCCAGTCATCTAAAGATGGAAGCTAGGGAAATTGGAGAGCATTAAAGATACTAGATTTTGGATATACTATCAAGTGTTACTCTAGAATATTAAAAAAAAAAAAAACTGATGGGATTTTCCACTATCACCTTTCTCAGCACAATGCCTCTTGCCTATTGACCATATTAAATTTTCCTCATCAAGATCTTCAAGTCTGTCCACTAATTAACTTTTAAATGTTAATCCAGAGAAGACAAAACTCCAATTTCATGATGAAAGTCAGTGGAAAATAGAATGCACTTCATTCAAGCATTTATTCGTCTACTCATCACTATCCAGTGGCTACCATTTTTCAAGTATTGGGCTAGGTATTGAGGTTGACAGATATTTCTAGATTATAGAGGATAATGTGTTTTTATATGTTACCAGGTAAACTTTATTTGCAGAAATAGAAATAATATGAGATGCACTATACAAATACAAGATTTTTAAAAATCTATTGTCTTTCAAAATCTTTCCTTTTTTTAAAAGGAAATCTGAAGTGATTGGAGGTTTTTGATTAGTATTTAAAGTCTGACAACATTCTGCAGAATGAATTAGAAAAATAAATGAGAAAGAGAGAGAAGGCAGAGAAGCCAGGAACATATATTAAAGAGCAACTATAGTAAGTTGGAGAATTTTGTAATTAATTTTCTGGCCTTAGGTACTGAAAACAAAAATGAAAAGGGGATGGGGTGGGTGAAAAAGTATCACAAAGAATTCATAAGATGTGGTGACAAGCAGATGTAAAGCGAAGGGAAAAAAAGTGACTCTTGGGTTTTGAGAGGGGGTGGCTTGAAGAATGGAATTTGGAAGGAGGGAATGGTTCGGAGGAAAAAAGCTCCGTTTGAGATATATTGAGGGTGTGGGAATTTGGTTTCTGGAGGGGCTACCTGGTGAGAAATGGATGAGGTAGAATATAGGACCACATGAACCATGCTCTCTTGTTCCATTCAAATACCCCTTTAGGGGGCGTCTGGGTGGCTCAACGGGTTAAATCCTCTGCCTTTGGCTCAGGTCATGATCCCAGGGAGCCTGCTTCCTCCTCTCTCTCCGCCTGCCTCTCTGCCTACTTGTGATCTCTGTCTGTCAAATAAACAAATAAAATCTTAAAAAAAAATACCCCTTTAGTTGATTCACAGGAATACTATATGGTCATTTAAAGTGATATTTGGAGGGTGATGTATGGAATTGTTGAATCATTATATTATACACCTAAAACTGATACAACACTGCATGCTAACTAACTGGAATTAAACTGAAAACTTTTAAAAACTTAAAAAAAGGGGCGCCTGGGTGGCTCAGTGGATTAAGCCGCTGCCTTCAGCTCAGGTCATGATCTCACGGTCCTGGGATCGAGTCCCGCATCGGGCTCTCTGCTCAGCAGGGAGCCTGCTTCCCTCTCTCTCTCTGCCTGCCTCTCCATCTACTTGTGATTTCTCTCTGTCAAATAAATACATAAAATCTTTAAAAAAAAAAAAAAACTTAAAAAAATAAAAATATTGATATCTTCATGAAAAAAAATGATGTATTTGGGAACATATTTATTAATATGAAATAAAGTTTGTGTATTAAGTGGAAAAACCAGTGAAAAGAGAAGTCTGGAAGTATTTACCCCACATGTTAACAGTGGTTATCTCTGGGTGGTATGGTTAGGGGTGATTTTTCTTTCTTCTTTATGTATGGCATTTTTAAACTTTTAGCATAAATATGCTACTTTTGCCCTCATCTGAGACTGTCCCCAGGTCACAGGCTGAATGGGATCTGCTGCTCCCTTCGGTCAGTGTAGCTCCTTCCTCCTGGGCTGGTGTCTGGGAGCTTCCCACAGTTCTCTTCCTGGAGAACACTCCCTCCTCATAACAGGGCAGTCAATGAAACTGCAGTGGCCACAGCTGAGTCATCCTCAGCAACTTCAATCCTTCCTGGGGGAGCAGAGCTCCCCCAATGCAATATGCAGTGGGGAGGGAAGCAGGGACATCTTGGGGCTATTAGGACATAAGGTCTTCCCTCAGCCCCACACTAGAAGGCATCTACCTCTTTGAAGAAGTCAGATTAGGAAGCATGGGGAGATGCCTGGGTGGCTTAGTTGGTTAAGTGAGTCCTGGTATCAATCGGGCTTCTACATCAGTCTCCCTGCTTCTCCCTCTGCCTGCTGCTCCCCCTGCTTGTGCTCTCTCCCTCTCTCTCTTCAACAAATTAATTAATTAGTTAATTAATTAAGGAAAAGAAGGAAGCCATATGGGGACAACTGGTGAGGGAGATTTTGGCCCTGTTGGGGAGAGAAAGCTCAAACTTCTTCTTTTGAATGGGCTAGGAGTCCTATGAGTGGCCTGGGGTGGCCCTGCTCAATCTCTTTTTTCTTTTCCCATTACCTAGGAGCTCTCTGAATGTGGAAGCCTTTTTCTAGGCCTTCTTGGTGCAATTGAATGAGCACATGATTGGCACCCAAGGATGAGAATATACATTCTGGCTCCACCACCTGCTAATCAAATGGGTGCCAGGCATTGACACTCTACATCCATTTAATCCTCATACCAATCCTAAGAGGCTGGTGACTATTATGTTAATATTTCTCCCAGAGTTGGGCCATTGGAATGCTCTTCACTCCAACTGTGTCTGCAAAGTCCTTCAATGATCTTCATGCTGCCAACTCATGTACGTTTTCCTCATTTTACATCATCTCTCTGTGCATGTAAGCTGGCCAGTATCTCTTATTCAGCTTCCAAGATTCTCTCTGTTTCCCTCCACTCCCCAGGCCTAGATTTACCTGTTGTCTTTCAGAATCTAGTTCAGACTCCACACCTCTGGGAAAAAAATCTCTGACTCCTGCCTCTCTACTCTCTAACCAATGATTCTCTCTCCTGTGTTACCTCCTGACATTATATTGTTGTATTTATTATATTAATTTATTTAGTTATCCGTGTCCCCTACTAGGTACAGAGTTCCTTGAAAGTTAAACCATACTCCACTGTGCTATTCCCAGTATGTTATATAATATAGGTCCTCAATAAATTGCTTATATGAATAAATAACTTAATAAATTGATGAGAAAGCCAGGCATATGAACAGCTCATTTAATAAGTTTGCTAAGGAAAGACGAATGATGGTTGGAAATGGGACCAAATGGTAAAGGAACATGGTTTTGTATGTGTGTGTGTGTTCATTTTACCTGGGAGGTGGCTAAGACCTGAGAAAAAGTGGTCTGAGGAGAGAGGAAAGGTTTTTAGGAAAGGGGAGAGTTAATCATGTTTGCAGACTGAGGGAGAAAAGTCTGTAGTAAAGAAAGAAAAAAGGAATGTGTATGGGGAAATGGCTGAAGCAGGAGCATGTGAGAGAAAGTCAGGATGGGCCCAAGAGCACAGGTGGAGGGAACAGCTGTGGATGGAGGAGAAGCCAGGACTCTCTCCTCACCAGCTTGCACTGCCACCTGCTCTTTCACTACTCTCCTCAGCTGGGATTCCTACCTCCTCTGGCACCAGCACGTCCCCTACTACCTCAGCTGCCTGCCTGCACTGCCAAGACCCAGCAGGAAGGAAACAGATGCTGCTTCTCCTCTCAGTAATTCCTGAACTCTGGTGGTGGCAGGATCACCACCCAGATTCTAATAATTCCTCTTAGACCACAGAAGAGAGCTACCATGTGCCTTTGGTTCTCTTGCAGCTACCCTAACCCCAGAGATCCTTCCTTTGATTTGCTCCTTCTTCTTACCATCATTCCTTCCTTAGCTACCTAAACTTGACTGAGAAGATATCATGAGTGAAACCTTATTACTTTTATGTATATACTTACTAGGCATGAAATGGTCAAAGAAAAACATTTACTTACAGTGTGAGTGTGTATAGTGGCGGTGGTGTTGGGAAGGGTGGTTTCCATTGGCAGAGAGTTTGTTTTTAGCTCAAATCTCAATCAGGAAGTTATTCATTCCAGCAAAGGCACTAAATAGACTGGGTCAGAAAACAAAGATGGGTCACCAAATGCTCAAAGAAGTGTAGATTCCGCTGAAACTGCAGCTCCTTGCAATTTAAGAGAGAGAAGCTGCTCCAGAATAATAATCAGCTGGACAGGCAGAATTTTACAGAGCTTTATATCCAATTGCTCATTTGACAAATATCTGGGTGCTTACTATATGCCAGACACAGTGTAGATACTAGAGATTTAATACTCAATGAAATAGATCCATCACCAGATCCACCACTCAGGAAGATTACATCCCAGTGAGGGGACACCAAAAGTAAACATCTGATATGTGGGTAAATGGTTTATCTGAAGATGGTAATTACTATGGAAAGAAATTGAGTGGAGGTGTGGTGGTCGGTCTTCAAAATGGTGCCCAGAGACCTCTCTTCACTGTGTTTCCTCCCACACGAGATATGTCTGGCCTATGTGACCATCAGGATACTGCAGAAGGGATGGTGTGTAACTTTCAAGACTAGGTTAAAATTGATGTAGCTTCTGCTGGCTATCCCTTGGATCACTTGTTTTGGGGGAAGCCAGCTGCCATGTCATAAGGCATACTCAAATACCCTGGGAGATGTCCACGTGGAGATAAACTAAACTAAGGTCTCCTGCCCATAGTCAGGTGCATAAGCCATATTAGAAACAAATCCTCCAGCCCCAGTCAAACCTTCAGATGACTGCTGCAGCCTGGGGTGATGCGTGACTGCAACCTCATGGAACAGCCCAAGCTGGAACCCACTCAGCACTCCTCATTCCAACAGAAATGATAAGAGATAAGACATACTGCATTGTTCCTTTAAAATGCTAAGTTTGGGATAATGTGTTAAGCAGCAATAGTAACTAAGACAAAGGAGAACCAGGAATAACAGCAAGGTGGGGTGGGTACTACTGCAATTTTAAGTTGAATGGTTGGAGTAAGCATCCTTGAAAAGGGAGCACTTGAGCAGAGATTTAAGAGAGATCTGGGAGAGAGGCATGTATATAGCTGGAGGAAGAGTACCCCAGGCTGAGGAAATAGCCAGTACCAAGTCCTGCAGAGAGAGTGTGCTGGAAGATTTGAGGAACTGTGAGGACTGTGTGTGGATTGGACAGACAGGGAGAAAGTTGAAGGTTAGTTTGAAGAGGTGATCATGAGAAAAGAGAAATGACTACTGGATATAGCTTTGTAGAAGTCATTGTTGACCCTGAGGAAAGAAGTTTCAGTGATCTAATGGAGATGAACACCCTCTTGAAGTGGGTTTACGAGATAATGGGAGAAAGGAATTGGAGGCAGCATCTCTTTCAAGGAGTTTTGCCATAAAGGGGAACAGAGAAATGGGATATAGCTGCAGAAGGAAGTGGGTTCAAGAAAAGATTTCTTTTTTAGATGGGAGAATAACAGCACGTGGACATGCTGACAATAGAGGGTAGGGAGACAGGGACAGGGAGAACTTCTGGAACACTGTGCTGGAGTAGGTAAAAGGCAAAAGGTGGGATTGAAGGTCCAAGTGGAGGAGCTGGACTTGGAGAAAAGACAGAGCTAACAAAGTCAGAAAGGCAGCGTATACGCTATAGATTTGGGAAGGTGGGCCAGTGTTCTGGTGGCAACTCTTGTCTGATTATTTCTCTTTGCTCATGAGGGTAAGTCAGCAATTTTCTTGGCAATACAATGACAAAAACTGTGCATAAAGTGAACAGCATATAATAAAGACAGGAGAAGAAAGACACATCTCAGTATGGCCTCTAATTCAGAAAAAATGGTATGGCACATAGAAGAGAATCTACAGAACTAGAATAAGAGAATTATGAATTGGACCAAAACACAGGTCATTCTCTCAGCCAGACCTGATGATTTTTACCAGTACCATAGCAAGTCTACTTTATATCCTTTGTAGTTTGTGTATGCATTTATGTGTGCATTAGCCATATGGTAAAATGTAGGAAATTCTAATTCCAGAATGTGAACTTAGTCATTCTTAATTCTTCCATCTTCAGAAAGTCCTGGGGTAAAAAGACTTTTTTTAGTTCTTATTATAGAGCAATATCAGGATTGGATGGACCTTACCTGACATTTGAAATCAATATGAGGGTGCCCAAAATGGTCAAAACCAGGCAAAGACAGAGAACTGCCTGAAGTTTTACTCTCAGGGATATCATACTCTACATCGTTATGCGATGTTATACTCAAAACCCTCCTTCCCCTTGGGTAGATGTGGTACCCTTGTCTGTCCTTTTTATCCAAGTAAAGTGTTTCAGTTTGGGACATTCAAAAGTATCCCTTTCACTGGCTGCAGTTATTAAAATAAGGACTAGCTCCAACTGGTTCTTATCCTCTTCCTTGAGGCTCATTAAGCCCACACTCAAACATAAACCACGACCAGCTGCCCTCAAAGTTCTGACATGCTCTGATATGTTTGAGCTCCTTAAATGGGCAGACTCACTCAGCTCCTCCACCTTGGACTCTCCTACACTTGCTTTGTGCTATAAACTGAGGGGAGGTTAATTCTTTATTAAGACCCATCTAGGATAAGTTAAATAGCCTGCTGATTTTCCCTGAAATACCATGAGTTATTTTCAAGTCTCCTTACATGGCACTGGGAGAGGTTGGTGGAGAAAGGGGTGGGGAGAATGTTTGACTCCTGTGTGAGAATTGTTCTATAATAGAGATTAAAAAAAAAAAAATTTCTTCTGTATGTGATTTTCATTCAAACACAAAGCTTTTCTTTATTTAAGAAAGAAATCCTTAATGTGCTAACAATTGTGCGTAACCAAAGCCCTCAAATTAAATTGCAAGAGAATTGAGAAAATAGGGCTATTAAAATATTTGGGTTATTTAGCGAAGTTGAATGAGGAGGGGGGAAAAAAAGACTATTCCAGTTTCCTCTTGCCTTTTACCCTCGCCCACATTTCTTCCTGCATCTCTGTCCCACTCTCTTTGTCTTGCTGTCTCTCAATCACACTGACACGGGAAATAGCTTTAGAAAATGATATGAGGGTACCTTGGGAACAACATCTTGTCACAGCTTTAACTGACCACCATATGGACCCTCAGATGGAGTGCAGGGTTTGTCCTCCATCCTGCTCAGCTCTTCCCTTTCAAATCATTCCAACTGGAATCATTCAATCCATATGCATTGAGTTCCTACTATGCTCAAAGCTCTACAATCTGTAATTTGGGGCGAGGAAAGGCCTAAGTAATTGAAACATATAGACTCCTTAGAAGAAAAAAATTTTACAAAAAATAAGTAATGTACTAGACTTCACAAGCTTTTACTTTTTTTTAAAGTTGCAGTATCATAATGAAGGAGAGGAGGACCAAGATTTTTCCTTTGCCTCCTATTTGCCAGGCACTGTACTCTAGAGGCTTTATCTCTTTCATTGACCTTTCACATCAAAACTATGTCATAGATACAGCCCATCTTATAGTTAGGGAAAATAAGTCTTGGGAAGAATGAGGAACCCACCCAAGACTGCATAGATGATATAGAAGGAGGGGTCACTTTCAGTGTATCAGAATAGATGAATATGCCAGAATTTTAAGAATTGACAGGGAAGAGAGGGGAGAGTAAGTCAGGTTGAGCCTAGAAGCCAGGCCAGAAGCAGCGGAAGTCTGGGCTGGGAGGACTCAAGGAACAAAGTCAAAAGCCATTCTACACACAATGCAATGAACCAGTATGGGACAGAGTCCTGAGCTTGCTGGGAAACACAGGAGAAGAGATTCATGTCTCCTGAGGGAATACAGTCTCATACTCATCACCATCCACTATCTGTTAAAATCTAGACTGTCAGACCTTAATTGAACTGGCTGCCTGGAGAACTGCTTTTATTGAACTGAGCTTTGGTGTGGTTACCCCTAATGAGTTCCATCCAGTGTCTACCTTAAGAACTGTTGCTCTTGGTGATGGCCTCTGTGATTACATCTTCTTTAGAACATTCTTTCAGAAACGTTTTCTTTCTGGTTTCAGTAATAGGAATAGGTTGGTATGCTTGTTTTGATCTCATGACCCCTGTGATTAGAGCAGTTGATATGCTCTCCTCTTTCTGAATGATCTCCAACGATTTTGGACCAACTGAGGGTCCACCAGTAACCAAGAGTTGGGACTCTAGGCATATATGCTTATATCCCACTTATTACTATCCTTGTCCCAGGATACCATGACAAGCTAAATCAGAATAGAAGGCCAATTCCTAATAATCACAGGGTGCTGAATAATGTAGAGCAAAGCAAAAGTCAAAAATAGAAACTGAATCAGGGCACAACATCAGAGCTAGTCAATTGCACGAGCCATGAAGCAAGATGGGCATTTATTTCTTTTTCTTTTTTTTTTCTTTTCTTTTCTTTTTTTTTTTTAAGATGGGCAATTTGAAGGAGCTCCAGAGAGCACAGGGTCCTGTTTGAACCATGAGCAAGGACTGTTTGACCCCACTCAGATTTCAAATTGTAGCAAGAGAAAAGAGGGGAAAATAAATGAAATGTCATTCTTGTATTGCTTATTGTTAATAATGGTTTGGAAGTGCCAGATCACTAGTTTTATCCTTGGATTATGCTTCTGCTTGTGATAGTGTCAGTGAGTTTGTTTGCCCTATGGTATAGAAATGTTAATATTTATATAACCCAGAAGTGCTCAAATGTTCTGGCCTTTAAGTCCCAAATAACATTAGCTTGAGCTCTGTCCTCTATGGCTGCAAATTCTAGCCTTTTTTTAGTCTCACTTTCTTGAGTACCTCCAGTGGTCACTGACAAAAGCTTACTTGTTCCGTAAATCCTATTTGCCGTATGTCTTCTCAACCAAAGTCCTTGTGCTAGACTATCAAGGGGTTAAGACCCTGCTTTCACCTCTTGTCATCTTATGACTTGATTCTCCAGGAGTAGCAGCTCATGCCATATCCTGTACCTTAAGTGTGAGCATAATCATATTCTGTAACCCTCCAAATGTGGCTAACCCTTGTCTGAATGTGTAATAAATGCTCTGGGTACAAGGGACATAAAACAGGGAGAGTAGCTAATAGACGTCATTACCTTTCCATGTTCAGAACCTCGAGCAGACCCAAAGTTCTTCCCTTCTTCAGTGTGAAGTCTGTCTTATCTCCTTGTCTCTGTGCCTTCCATTGTCGTATATCATGGCCCCTGTTTGTGACCAAAAATGGCCTTTTTGGTACTAAATAAAACCAATAGCACACCACCCACCAAGTCCAGACCTTCTCCAGCTTGTTGTCTGATGTGCATCAAAGAAGCAATCAGGCCTGTGTGTCACACCTGCTAAAACCTGGTCCTTTGGCCTTAGAGTGCAGATACATGAGCAAACCCCACCCGTGCCTTTCACACACGCACAATTTTCAGAATGCACAGCTCGAATGCAAGCGTAGAGGAAAATGTCTTAGTACTGCAGGTAATAGATCACACTCCAGGAAACAGATCTAAACAGCATACTTAATATGTGTGAAGCAGGCTTCCCTGTGGACAATGAGTAGATACTTCCATCTCCTCGACCACATTGATCACTAAGAAGACCCTCTCAGAATGAGAGGAAGGTGTTCTCAAGCACACTCCAGCTCCCCCACCCAGAAGTGCAGACACAGCTACAAGTCCCCAGCTCCATCAGCATTAGGATCTGTTCTTTACTTGGCAATCTATTACCCCTTTATGACTCCTTTATCACATCTATTCCTGATTCTGGTTTTAACACTGTTCAAAGCAGCAAAACGTTTTACACACAAAACATGAATATATGGAAATGTCCAAGTCTACCTGCAAACTAAATAATTATCATTAGAAGCAGTGCAGTCGTGCTTGTGATGTTTTGTCACTCATGCTTTCCCAATATAAACTTGATCGTTTTAGCTTAAGGTTGTGTCTCCATGTACAGTCAGTTGAATATGAAAATAAGTAATAGTTTTCTAATCTTCATAACAGTTAGTGACTGAGTAATGGATCAATCCCCGGAAGAGTGAGTCAATCTAGTTAGCCTAAAGATTAAAATAACTATGTGAGTTGCATTGGCATGAGTCAGCCTTCAAAAGCTTGGACACCCCAAAGGTACCACTAAAATGGGCCCTGTGAAGCTGAGAACCACACTCCATATTCCTGATGAGCTGGCACAGTGCGGCCATGGCATGAGGACCTTTCTGAGCCATCACCTGGCCTCTCTCTCTTTGACATCTCTTCAACAATAGGAGCACTCAGGTGCCAGTTAAGGATACTTTTCATAAAATAACAAGGACCTTTTCATCAAATGGGATTTGACTGAAAAAAACTCCCAGTTGCAGAATGCCCTAAGATTTATTTTCAGCTCTTGACCACTTGCTGCTGTTGTGGTTAGGTATCAATTATTGAGTTGTTGTAAGTGTCATTCTCTGTGCTAAGCTATGTATGTATCTCTAATCTTTAAGAAAATCCCATGAGGGGGGCATTATTTTCCCATTATATAGATGATAACTTGCAAGTTCATGAAGTTCAAATGTCTTGTCTCAGGTCATATTGAAGTGGCAAAACAGGGATCCAAATAAACATCTGCCCAGCTCCAAAGCTTTCTCTTTTTCTTATTTATTTTCTGAGTCTTTCCTATCAGCCTATTAGAAAATAGATGTTAGGGGCACCTGGGTGGCTCAGTGGGTTAAAGCCTCTGCCCTCGGCTCAGGTCATGATCCCGGAGTCCTGGGATCGAGTCCCGCATCGGGCTCTCTGCTCAGCAGGGAGCCTGCTTCCTCCTCTCTCTCTGCCTGCTTCTCTGCCTACTTGTGATCTCTTTCAAATAAATAAATAAAACCTTTTCAAAAAAAAAAAAAGAAAATAGATGTTAGTAGGCATGTGTATAAATCAAAATACAATAAAGAGAGATCACATAGTGATTTGAACAGGGGAAGTTTAATATGAGGAAATATTAACTATAACATACAGGGATTGGAATAACAAGGAATTTCCTAAGAAACCCTCTTACAACTCAATAATAAGAAGAAAAACAACTTGGGGCACCTGGGTGGCTTAGTGGGTTAAGCTTCTGCCTTCAACTCAGGTCATGATCCCAGGATCCAGCCCTGTATTGGGCTCTCTGCTCAGTGGGGAGCCTGCTTCCCCCTCCCCCTCTGCCTGCCTCTCTGCCTACTTGCGCTCTCTCTCTCTCTTTCTGTCAAATAAATAAATAAAATCTTAAAAAAAGAAAGAAGAAGAAAAACAACTCATTTTTTTCAATGAACAAAGGATTTGAATAGATATTTTACCAAAGAAGATATATGCATAGCTAATAAGTACTTGGAAGGATGCTCAACATCACTAGTCATTAGGAAAATGTAAATTGAAACCACAAATGAGATATCACTTCATATCACTAAAATGTTTGTATAATAAAGACAGATAATACCAAGTGCTGCAAAGATGTGGAAAAACCAAACCCTCACACATTGTTGGTAGGAATGTAAAATGGTTCAGCTATCTTGAAAAATAGTGTGGCAGTTTCTTAAAAAGTGAAAAAAAAAACCAAAAAAAAACCTTACCATATAACCCAGTGATTCCACTCCTACGTATTTACACAAGAGAAAAGAAAATATACATGTACATAGACATGAACATGAATGCTCTGAGTAGTATTATTCATAACAGCCAAAATCTTGAAACAAGTCAAATGAATTGTGAATAAATAAGTAAGTGGGATAGATACATATAGTAGGCCATTATTCAGCCGTAAAAAGGAATGAAGTATTGAAACATGCTCGACATGGATGAGCTTTGAAAACATTATGCTAAGTGAAAGAAGCAAGAGGCAGAAGACCACATATTGTATGATTTCATTTCTATGAAATTTCCAGAACTGACAAATCCAGAGACTGGAAGTAGATTAGTGGTTGCCTGGGGCTGGAGGAGAGAATGGGGATTGGTTGAAAATGGGTATGAGGAGTTTTTGTGGTGATGGAAATGTTGATAAAATTGCCTTGTGATTCTGAGGCTGAACAGCTCTGCAAATGCACTAACAATTACTGAATTGTACATTTAAAATGGGCACTATAATTTCTAAAGAAGTAAAGGACACTCTAAAGAATACAGGAAGAGCGGATATAAGGAGAAGCCTCTACCCCCGGGGCCCAGATAGAGCCCCCAAACAAGACCACTCTCCATATCACAGATTCCACACCCCAATCCTCTCCTCCAGCCACCTGCCCTTCCTCCAACTTCGAAGACATTTGAAGCAATCAAGCCTGAATTCCAACTCCCCACCTCTTTACCTGCGACCCTCACCTCCTCTTTTCTCTACACCCAGCAGGTGAATGGTCCCTTTCTCGGATCTCAAAGCTGGCCATGTGCTTTGCATTCCACCTGTACTGTCCTGGGCTCTTCTCCACGCTTCCTCCCCACCCTTTAGAGTCCTCCTTCCTCACTACTGTCTGCAACAGGTCAAAATGTTCACACCTCTCCCACCTGAAGAAAAAGAGAACACCCTCTCCAATTCTCCAATTCCTCTGTCCTACTTTTTATCTTCGTTCCTTCTTTCTATCTTCTCAAAAGAATAGTTGGCAACTAATTTCTCCCATTTATATGTCAACTCACAGCAATACGTTTCCGCCTCTACCCCTCCAACTATTGTTCTCTGAAAACAAAACAATGACCTCTTCCCAAAATCCCAGATAGATTCTTTCTTTCACACCTCATATGATGTGGCCTCTTTAACCACTCCCTTCCAGAATCTGTCTTCTCTCTGGGCTTCTGAGACCCCCGCTTCTCCTGATAGCTGCCATGCCACTGTGAGAAGAAGACTCTCTTCTCACTTTCTACTGACTCTGACTCTGCCTCTGCCTGGTGCTTCCTAATATTCTGACCTAAGCCCCATTCTCTTCTCAGACTGCACCCCTTCCCTGGGTAATGTCTGCATTCTCATGGCCTCATCAACCACCTCAGAGCTCAAACTCTATTTTCAGCCCAGACGTCACCACTGAGCCTAGGAGTCAGAGATCCAATTGTTGTCTACATTTCTGCCTCTGGTGGTAACCCAAAACCTGCTCCTCCTCCAGGGCTCCCTTCTCAGTAAATGTCACCACAACCTATCTAGTTATCGAGCCAGAAATCTTGGAGATATGCTTGTCTTCTTTTTCTCCCTCACTCCCCATAATCAAATTACTAAACTCCATTGCTTTTACAATACCATTCAATAATCTCTCTTCATAACTGACCCCTCCCTTCTATCCTTGGTGCCACTGCCTGGCTAAGAAGCAGTATCACTTGTAGTGCGTGTGTGTGTGTGTGTGTGTTTTCTTTTAAAGCCAGACATGGAATTATCATCACTAGGCATGAGGACCCTGAAGCTGGAACCCCTTTGGTAAACCTCTATTCTGAGTCGGGATTTGTCATAGACAAAGAATCATAGATTCAGTCTATAGGACTAACGCAAGTCACCCTCAGCAGTAAAGTTGGGGAGATGTGTAGACAAGAGAGAGGTAGGGACAGAAGTGAACTGGAGAACACCCTGTCTGAGGGCAGTGATCCTGTTCTGCTTCAGTCAACTGCACTGTGGAGATGCAGGCCGAGCGTTGACAAATATTCTAATTTTTCCCCATAGTTAGAAATTTGGATTTTTTTTTATCTACAATCTTCCCTGTTCAACATTGCAAACAAATTCAAAATATCTTCTAAAATATCACATAGTCAAAGAAAGCATATCTCCAGGACTGCTATGACTTGCTTATGAGTTCCACTTTAGAAGGTTTTCTATCTGGGGAGGGGCCTGGTAGAAATGGTGTTTGGGGAAGATGTTTCCAACAGCAGTGTGCACAATCCCAACTGCAAGGAGAGGGTGAAGACAGAGAAAACTAGCTGCAAACCCAGGTATGGAGAGGAACAAATCTGGGCTTGGGGGTTTGGTAGTAGTGAGAGCATGCCTAGCACACCCCACATCACAAATCAACTGAACAAGACCCAACCAGAGATGAGGGCTCCATGGCACCATTTTGCAAAGGAATCCAGTGCAGTTTGAGTGTCTGCCTCCATTTCAAAGTCCACTCATCTACTGACCTTTGCCTGCGTTTCTCACCCACATCCCATCCTCTTGAGGTGCCTGAGGGACCTTGGTGCTGTCCATATGGCACTGATGAGGAAGTCTGCCAGCTGGTCCCAGAGCTGCCATTGTCTCACTCCGTTACCTTATGCAAATGGCAGGCATACAGAGCCTGTTTCTCCATCTGGATACCCAAAGGAAAGCCTTCTGGACACCCTGACCTTCCTCTCGGAGATAGCAAAAGGAGCAATGAGGAAACATTAGCAAAGCTCCCACACCCACCTGTTGGCAGATGAAGGAGAGTTGCTATATAAATTATTAAGGAAACCGATCTGAGCCAAAGGGAGTCATGGAAGCTTCATTGTTATGCATGGTGCATGGCTGTCTTTTGAATATTCTGCTTCCTTGGTTTCCAATTTCCTTTTCTTAGTGACTCTTTCTCCCTCATAAATCTTTGCATCTCAATGTTCTGTTCTTTCTTCTTTTGAGTTCTGAACTGGGAGTTCTCACAACCCCTCCATGGTTAATCTACTCCTCCAAACACCGCAGGCTCTGAATGGCATTGTGCACAGTTATTGCTCTGGAAGGCAGGTGACACCCTTCTGCCTCCACTCTCTGGAAGGCCTGCTGCCCTGAAGGGATGGGTCCTGGCTGGAAGGCAAGGGAAGGGGCGTTAAGAAGAGCCAAGCGGGCAGGGAATGCTCCCACCACTCTCTCCTCCTCTCCTAGCTGGCCCAGGAAACACTCTCCAACCATTCTCTAGAACAAACAAACCAAGTGCCTGGAGCTTTTTGTAAATCTGACGGCCAGTGATCACAGAAGGTGGAGTTCCAAATCCCCCCCCAACACACACACAACGGCCCTTTGCCCAGAATCAGCATCAAGTGCCCTCTAGTGGGTATCAGAGGCATCCTCTCTGAGAGGCAAATTCTCTGTCCCGTCTGAACTGGGGACTCAGAAAGCATTAGCAGATGATGGGGAGGAAATGCAATTGGTATCTTCATCACTAAAACCAGAGAGAAAGGCTTTCTTTGGTATCACAAGGAAGCTAACCTATGAACAAATGTGTGCCACTCTAATTAGGCCCCATGTCTCTGGCAGAAGCAGTACATACACATGGGAGGAACAGTATTGCTCTCTGTTTGGGTTGTGAGTGTGTCATAGGCACATAGGGTGCCAGACCTGAACTTGTGTCCCCTTTGCCCTCACTTTTGGAATATGTTGAGGCAGACACAGCTGTTTAAACTGGCATCCCTGTTTATCTTTGTGTTCCCAGTGCCTAATAGGTAAGTGACTGAAATGAATTTAAATTGCTCTAAAGTTTGTTAACTGTAAAGGGACAAGAATATTTCAGGGGGATGGTGGTTGGGCTGCGTTTCTATCACTCTGCTTTCTTATAGAGACACCCCACTCCACAGAGCTTCTGCCAAGAATCAAAAGAACAGGGTTGGTGTTGGGCTTAATTTTTTGTGCCTGGAGTGTTAACATAGTACAGTGAAAATCATGGGTTTTGGAGTCAGAAGCGACTACAGCTCAGTAAGAGTTCCTCCACTTACTTGTGGCACCTGTACAAGTTTGTAGAACTTTTCTGCACATCCGTTTCCTCGTGAATTTATTTAGCCTGATGAAACATAATTAAATCATGTACGGACATATTTAATGACATGGAGAATTTATGATATAGTAAGTAAAAAAGAAAAGGCTATGGATCAGTGTTAGAGAGTATCTCCTTTTTTTTTTTTTTAAGATTTTATTTATTTATTTGACAGAGAGAGAGAGAGATCACAAGTAGGCAGAGAGGCAGACAGAGAGAGAGAGGGAAGCATGCTCCCCACTGAGCAGAGCCTGATGTGGGGCTTGATCCCAGGACCCTGAGATCACGACCTGAGCTGAAGGCAGAGGCTTAACCCACTGAGCCACGCAGGCGCCCCAATATCACCATTTTTTAAAGTGAAATAACACCACCGTGTGGGTGTCCCAAGTTTTCTTCTGTTTTGGGTCCATTGTTACCTCATGTACACAGCACCATGACAGAAACAAGGGGACTCACCTAGTCCAGGGATGCCCGTCCCCTGCTGCAGTGTCTGCCCAGCTAGTTCTTTTCAGGGCCACACCCTTGTGATTGGTCTCTAACTGCTTCCCAGGGAGGAAGCTTTGTGCATTTACCATCACACCTATACCTCTTTCCCCACAAAAACATCCTCTGAGGGTTAGCATTCCATGCATGAGAATAAAGAACACTGGTAAGCTCATGAGAAGAGTTACTGTGCATTTTGGGGTTTTATAGACATTTGGGCAAAAGAGAACTAATTTAATTTAAGATTCAGGAGACTCTGTACTGTCACAAATGGCTATGTAAGTAGTAATTATCTCATCTATGAAATGAAAGGGAAAAAAATCACTGAAATGGGCATCCCATTGCCCTATTGTACTCTGTTGATAATAGTAAAAGCTGGTTCAACCCCTGGAAAAACTATCCAATGAGAGCCTTTAAAATGGCACACCCTTTCACTCAGTAATTTTGGGAATCTATCCCAAGAAAACAATTCAGGACACATAAAAACTTTATGCACAAAGACATTCATTGTAGCATTATTTATGTTGATGAAAAACTAAAAAAAAAAAAAAAGAAACAATAATAATCATTCAAGGCATAAGTAAATTATGATACATGCAAATGTTAGAATAGTTACTTAACCCAGTGAGAAGTGGTTTCCAAAGACAGTGGACAACATTACAAGTGATTTTTTTTCTTTCTATTTAAATATTTACCGCATTCTATAAGAACTGAGGATAATTTTGAATTTAGAAAAAAATAACTTCCATTATTTAAAAAAGAATACAGATTAGATCATCACTAATGTCCCTCATCACAGGCTGGGTTCTCTAGAAGCAGATGTTGAGTTGCAGTTCAGGTATAAGGTGATTATCAGGGGTCAACACTTGGGCAAGGGAGGGAGCAGAAAGGGGACTAAAAGAAGTTAAACTGCAGTACAGACCCGAGGAGACTTTTGCCACCCCATTAGAGAGCTTTATAGCAAACATTATCCACATGGGGGACCCACATTGGGTCAAAATCACCTGACCTCTTTCAGGCATCAAACGGAGACTGCACACAGAAGGGCACAACCTCAGGGGAAGAGTGGCCTCTGTAGCTGAGGCAGAATGAGAAGAACCTAATAGCTGGAGGCTCCTTTTGATGACACTCCTTGCAGCTGGGCAGTAAGTCTTTCCTGGAAGGGAAATCTGAGTAATGCATTTCCATATCTACTACTTCCCTCCTTCATCCAACTTCTTATGCTCTCATTTTACACACGTAGTAAACAAAATACAATCTTATATAGCACTTCTATAATGCTTTCACACATGGCATGCTTCCCTAATTCACAGAACAGAGCCAAGGAGAAGACTGCATGCAATATTATTTAAAAGCACTGTGCAGTTTTTTTCATGGCATTTGCTTTCCCCACTTCAGTACAGCCATTTCATCTAAGTTTGGTTCAAATTGTGAACTACGTAATGTTAGTGCTTCCTCTTCTCAATGCATCTGTTTCCGCTGCTAGCAGCTCTTCCCCTTTTTCTGGTCAGACAGCTGTTGGTCCAATATTGGCAAATATCCCTTCACTCATTGTAATATCTGACCCTGGCCTCTCCTTCAGGTAACTCCCTCTCTCTCTTCTACAACTGGCCAAGGCTGGAAAAAGACCAATACATTAATGCACACATGTTCTAAGGACTAATTGCAATCACTGTTCTCCCAAACACAGTAGCATTTCCAAAGTGATTCTCATATATAACACCAAAAGTGCAGGCAACAAAAGAAAAATAAATAAATTGGACTTCATCAAAATTCAAGACATTTGTATATCAAGAGGCATCATCAGCAGAGTGAAAAAATAACGCACAGAATGTGAGAAAATATTTTCATATCATATATCTAATAAGGCAACTGATATCCAGAATATATAAAGAACTCCTACAACTCAACAACAAAAAACCCAAACAACAGAATTTGAAAATGAACTTTTTGACTTGTATATATTTTTCTTCAAAGAATATATGCAAATGGCCAATAAACACATGTAAAGATGCTCAACATCACTAGTCATTAGGGAAATGCAAACCAAAACCACAACAAAATACCACTTCACATTCATTAAGATGGTTATTATAAATAAACAAAAATGAAAACAAAACAGAATATAAGTGTTAGCAAGGATGTGGAGGAATTGGATCACTTGTGCATTGCTGGTGGGAATGTAAAATGGTGTAGGTACTATAGAAAATATTATGGCAGTTCCTCAAAAAAGTTAAACATATAATTACCATATGATCCAGCAATTCCACTTCTGGGTATCCATTCAAAAAGAACTGAAAGCAAGGACTTGTACAGATATTTGTGCACCTATGTTTGTAACAGTATTATTAACAATAGCCAAAAAATGGAAATAACCTATTGATGGATGAAGTGGTATTTATACACAATGGAATATTATTCCACCTTAAAAAGGAAGAGAATTCTGTTATGTGCTACGGTGTGAATTAACCTTAAGGACACTATGCTAGGTGAAATAAACCAGACACAAAATGGCTACATATTATATGATTCCATTTATATTAAATGTCTATAATTGGTTAATCCATAGAAAAAGTAGATCAGTTGTTGCAAGGGGCTAGGGGAGGGGAGGAATGGAGAATGACTGCTAATGAGTTTGAGATTTCCTTTGGGGGTAATGAATATATTCAGGAATTAGTAGTGATGGTTGCACAACTTCGTGAACATACTAAAAATCACTGAATTGTGTACTTTAAAAGGGTGAATTTTATGATATGTAAATTATAGCCCTATTTAAAATTTTTTCAGATAGTTCCAACTTCATGAAGACTTCCCCAGGCCTTCTAGTTAGAGTTAACTACTCCTTCCTGTGCACAACCTTTATATCACAACTTTATTGGGGGTTCATGTAATTTTTTGTAATATACCAGCCTCCTGTGATAATTATGAGCTCCTCCTAGACAGGGCTATGTCTTGTCGATGCCTGTATCCTCTATTGGGCATAGTGCTTGAAACAGCACATATTCAATAAAAATAAGTTGAACTGAAGATACTGCCTGCTTTCCAAGACTTTATAATACAAGCAATATTGAGCAATCCATTTGTATTTATAACAAATAATATCCACACATTACGGGTAAGACTTCAGTGATATAAAAACAAAAGATGTGGGGCAGCTGGGTGGCTCAGTGGGTTGAGTCTCTGCCTTCAGCTCAGGTCATGGTCTCAGGGTCCTGCAATCAAGCCCCACATCAGACTCTCAGCTCAGCAAGCAGCCTGCTTCCCCGCCCCCTGCCTGCCTCTGCGCCTACTTGTGATCTCTCTCTGTCAAATAACAAATAAAATCTAAACAAAACAAAACAAAAAAAAAAGAAAGATGCATGGTCTCTACCCTTAAGGAACTTACAAATTTTTGGTGGAAATAAGTGCACACAAATACAGACATACCTCATTTTATTATGTCTCACAGATATTTTGTTTTTACAAACTGAAGGTTTGTGGCAAGTCTGTTGGTGTCATTTTTCCAACAGCATTTGTGTCATTTCTCTGTTACATTTTGGTAATTCTTGCAATATTTCAAACTTTTCCATTACTATTAAATTGGTTATGGTGATCCATTGTCAGTGATCTTCAGTGTTATTATTGTAATTGTTCTGGGGTATCATAAATCACACCCAGATAAGATGGCAAACTTAATCTATAAATATTGTATGTGTTCTGACTGTTCCACCTACTAAGCATTCCCCCATCTTTCTCCCTCTCCTCAGGCCTCACTATTCCCTGAGACACAACAATATTGAAATTAGGCCAATTAATAACCCCACAATGGATTTTCAGTGTTCAAGTGAAAGGAAGAATCACATGTCTCTCACTTTAAATCTAAAGTTAGAAATGGGGGCCACCTGGGTGGCTCAGTTGGTTAAGTAACTGCCTTCGGCTCAGGTCATGATCCCGGAGTCCCGGAATCAAGTCCCTCATCGGGCTCCCAGCTCCGTGGAGAGTCTGCTTCTCCCTCTGACCTTCTCTCCTCTCCTTCTCTCTCTCACACTCTCTCTCTCTCAAATAAATAAAATATTTTTTAAAAATGTTGGTTGTACATTCTGACCACATTAAAAAAAAAGTTAGAAATGACTAAGCTTGGTAAGGAGGGCATGTTGAAAGCCAAAGCCATATCCAGAGCAAGGTCCTGCTTCTCTTCAATTCTATGAAGGCTGAGAGAGGTGAGGAAGCTGCAGAAAAAGAGTGTGAAGCTAGTAGAGATTGGTTCATAAGGTTTAAGGAAAGAAGCTGTCTGCATAACATAAAAGTGCAATATGAAGCAGCAGGTACTATGTAGAAGATGCAACAAGTTTTCTAGAAGATCCAGCTAAGATAATTAACAAAGGTGGCTACACTAAACAACAGATTTTCAATGTAGACCAACAGCCTTATATTAGAAGAAGATGCCATTTAGGACTTTGGTAACTGGAGCGAAGTCAATTTCTGCTTTCAAAGTTTCGAAGGACAAGCTGACACTCTTGGTAGAGGTTAATACAGCTGGTGACTTTCAGTTGAAAGTGATGCTCACTTACCATTCTTTTTTTTTTTTTTAATTTTTATTTTAAAATTTCTTTTCAGTGTTCCAGAATTCATTGTTTATGTACCATTCCCCATGCTCCATGCGATACATGCCCTCCATAATACCCACCACGAGGTTCACCCAACCCCCAATACCCCTCCCCTCCAAAACCCTCGGTTAGTTCCACAGAGTCCACAGTCTCTCATGGTTCATCTCCCCCTCCAATTTCCCCCAACTCCCTTCTCCTCTCCAGCTCCCCATGTCCTCCATGTTATTTCTTATGCTCCACAAATAAGTGAAAACATTTGACAATTGACTCCCTCTGCTTGACTTATTTCACTCACCATAATCTCTCCCAGTCCCGTCCATGTTGATACAAAAGTTGATACATCCTTTCTGATGGAGGCATAATTCTCCATAGTGTATATGGACCACATCTTCTTTATCCACTTGTCCGGTGAAGGGCATCTTGATTCTTTCCACAGTTTGGCGACTGTGACCATTGCTGCTATGAACATTGGGGTATGGATGGCCTTCTTTTCACTACCTCTGATTCTTTGGGGTAAATGCCCATTAGTGCAATGGCAGGATCATAGGGAAGCTCTATTTCTAATTTCTTAAAGAATCTCCACACTGTTTTCCAAAGGCTCACTTACTATTCTGAAAATCCTAAGGCCCGTAAGAACTATGGTAAATCTGCTCTGCCCATGCACTATAAAGGGAGAAACAAAGCCTGGCTGACAGCATATCTGTTTACAACATGGTTTATTGAATATTTTAAGTCCACTGTTGAGGACTACTGCTCAGAAAAAAAGATTCCTTTAAAAATATTACTGCTTATTGACAATGCACCTGAGTTCCCAAGAGCTTCAGTGGAGATGTATAAGATTAAGACCGTTTTCATGACAGCTAACACAACATCCATTCTACAGCCCATGGGTCAAAGAGTAATTTCAACTTTTGAGACCTATTATTTAAGAAATACATTTCATAAGACCATAGCTGATGGAACTGGGCAAAGTCAAAGGAAAATCTTCTGGAAAAGATTCATCCTTCTCGATACCAGTAAGAACTTTCATGGTTGGGGTGCCTGGGTGGCTCAGTGGATTAAGCCGCTGCCTTCGGCTCAGGTCATGATCTCAGTGTCCTGGGATCGAGCCCCGCATTGGGCTCTTTGCTCAGCGGGAGCCTGCTTCTCTCTCTCTCTCTCTCTCTGCCTGACTCTCCGCCTACTTGTGATCTCTCTCTCTGTCAAATAAATAAATAAAATCTTTAAAAAAAAAAAAAAAAAGAACTTTCATGGTTCACGGTAAGAGGCCAAAATGTCAACATTAACAGGAGTTTGGAAGAAGTTGATTCCTACTCTCATAGATGACTTTGAGGGGTTCAAGACTTCAGTAGAGGAAGTAACTACAGGGTGGTGAAACAGCAAGAGAATGAGATTAGATGTGGAGCCTGAAGATGTGACTAAATTGCTATAATCTCATGATCAGACTTGAAGGGATGGGGAGTTGTTTCTTGTGATGCGCAAAGAAAGTGGTTTCTTGACATAGAGTCCACTCCTGGTGAAGATGCTGTGAAGACTGTTAAAACAACAACAGAGGATTGTTGTGATTTATTACATAAACTTCATTCACAAAGCAGCAGCAGAGTTTGAGAGGACTGACTCCAGTTCTGAAAGAAGTCCTACTATGGGTAAAATGCTGTTAAGCAGCAACACACACTACAAGAAATCGTCTGTGAAAGGAAGAGTCAATCAATGTGGCAAACCAGTGTTGCTTATTTTACGAAATTGCCACAGCCACCCCACCTTCAGCAACCACCTCCCGATCAGTCAGCAGCCATAACAATGAGGAAAGACCCTTCACTAGCAAAAAAGATTATAACTCACTGAAAGCATAGATGATGGTTAACATTTTTAGCAATATTTTTTTTTTTAAAGATTTTATTTATTTATTTGACAGAGAGAAATCACAAGTAGGCAGAGAGGCAGGCAGAGAGAGAGAGAGAGGAGGAAGCAGGCTCCCTGCTGAGCAGAGAGCCCGATGCGGGACTCGATCCCAGGACCCTGAGATCATGGCCTGAGCCGAAGGCAGCGGCTTAACCACTGAGCCACCCAGGCGCCCTATTTTTAGCAATATTTTAAAAGTGAGCTGTGTGCATTTAAAAAGATATAATACTATTGCCTAATTTACTACAGTAGAGTGTGAACATAAATTTTGTACATACTAGGAGATCCCAAAATTCATTTGACTCATTTTACTGCAGGGGGTCTGGAACTGAACTCACAATATCTCTAAAACATGCCTGTAACTATGATACAAGGTAGAAAATAGTACCATGTGAATGGCATGAAGATCCACACCAAACAGCTCAGTGAAGTAAAAAATGACTACCTTGGGGGTGATGGTGAAGATTTTATTGAGGTAGAGGCATGAAAGTGAGCTTTAGGGGTGTAACAAGATGTGTAAATGAAAGCCTCCGGAGATGCAAATGATAGCCTCTAGAGCTATGTGTAGGACCAAACTACAAACACCTTCAAAGCAGGTGGTAAAAAGCGGGGCAAGAGAAGACGGTAACTCTTAAATTGTCACCCACATTGATGGCATGCAAGGCCACTGTATCAGAGAAATGAAGACTTCCAAAAAAGGATTTTTTGGGAGAGAACTACAGGTTATAAAGCATTCTATATCCCTCCCCAGGGGTGAAGGAAGAGAGACAGGGAGATCCGTTCCTTACCTCAAATTAAAGGGCAGGACTTTGAGGGAACCACCTACAGAGCCTAATGGGTGTCTCTGGCAGTTTGAAGCACACAGGACTGTCGCCAGGCATGCACCTGGGAAACATAAATCTAGAGGGCTGAGCTGTGGCAAAAGAGCTGCTCTCCTGGAGTCCACCTGGGAAAATGGTGCTTCCTTCCAGGGGACCAGGGGAGGTCCCAGAGGGAAAGGGAGTCAGTGTGATATTGCTTAGGCTCTGCTCAAAATGACCTCCTGCAGGGGTGGAGGCCTCAGCAGAAGTGAGCTGGAGGTGAACTGCTGCTCGATACCTCCAGCTGCAGAAGTGTGGGGAAAGGGAAGTTCTCTTGGGAACCCATGGAAGTCCCTAAGAGAGCAATTGGCTTTAACCAGCTGCAAGGTCCAGATAGCACCAGTTTGCTCATTTCCACTGTACTGGTCAACCAAGAATTGGGCTAATTCCCCTCCCTAATCCCCCTTTACTATTGTCCAAACTCCAGACCCTGAAGGGGTCAGAAACAGATTAGGAAGAGGGAAGAAGAGAAGAAGGAAGTTGAGAGGAAGAAAGAGAAGAAGCCAAGAACTCTTCTCTTCCTTCACCTTCAATCGCTAGACTTCTAGCCCACAGTCAGCCCAAGCCGGAGGAGGGGAGAAATTTCAATGTTCAAGTTCTAATTCTCCGGGACTGCCATTTTAATTTTTGATTGCCATTTTATTTTGTGATTTAAAGCGTAAAGGAGTACTTGTATTACCTCTGAGGGCCCACCTTTGTCTTTCCTAGGGGTAAGAAAGAGATAGCCCCTTTGTGCAGATGTGAAGAGACAGCGGGGGTCAAAAACGAACTTGCTTTAAGACTCCATTCTACCATCTTCTCCCTCTCACTCTTCCTCAGTGCGCTCTCTCTCAAATAAATAAATAAAAATCTTTTTAAAAAAAACTTTTTATTTATTTATTTGACAGACAGAGATCACAAGTAGGCAGAGAGGCAGGCAGAGAGGGAGGAGGAAGCAGGCTCCCCGCTGAGCAGAGAGCCCGAGGCGGGGCTCAATCCCAGGACTCTGGGATCATGACCTGAGCCAAAGGCAGGTCATGAGCCACCCAGGTGCCCCAATAAATAAAAATCTTAAAAAAAAAAAAAAAAAAAAGATTCCATTCTACCAGTCATTCTTGTTCAATGAAAACATTACAGGCAGAAACAGGAGAAGGAGCCTCCAGAAAAAAAACAGAGGTAGCCATATCCAAGCTTTCTTCGGAAAAGGAGGCAGAGATAAGCACATCTATCCCAGGGATGGGGGCAGTGTGAGGGACACTGTAAATATAGACAGGAGGCTGATCAGAAGGGCCTCCAGTGCAAACTAGAGAGTCATTTCAATATTGAAGTAAAGGGGCCCCTGGCTAGTTCAGTTGATAGAGCCTGCACCTCTTGATCTCAGGGTTATGAGTTTGAGTTCTACATGGGGTGTAGAGATTAAAGAAATCTTTAAAAATAAATAAATAAATAAATAAATAAATAAACATTTCAGTGTATTTTAGTATATATTTTACATAATGAATTTTAAGCACAAGAAATCAGTAAAACAAAGTATTTAAAACATTTCAAATAAAAAAATTCATAATTGTAAGTAAAATATAAATATACTTAATACATATTAAGCATTTTCCAATATAAAAATAAAATGTTGCTTAAAGTTAGCTTTACACAAAGAAAGTTTAAGTAACTTTTTAAAAAATATTTTATTTATTTATTTCACAGAGAGAGAGATCACAAGTAGGCAGAGAGGCAGACAGAGAG